>NC_044002.1:11099899-11399899 GCF_902150065.1 Myripristis murdjan
AAATCCAATTTGGAGGGGCATGGACGTGGTGCGGGGGGTGGAGGGTGAGATAAGGTGGGCTCCTTTTCCCCTGCCATACTCTAGTCCCATCTTACACTGTGCATGCTTATGTACACACGCACACACACACTCACTCACACACAATCCTCCACACACACACATACACACGCACACACAGAGTCCGTCATCAGCTAGGCAAACACTAAATAATGAACAATACGGAGGCTGTCCCACCATGATAAGTGAGTGCCCTATTCTTCCCATTAGTGCCACCCGCCAGAATTAATGATAATTATGTCACGTCCCCGCCCGTACTCTTATTGAATTCTTATCTATGAACAGATGAAGAGAGCTGGTCTGAGAGAGAGACGGAAGGGAAGAGTTCGAGAGAGAAAGAGCGACAAAGTCAAGTCCAAATAAGAGTATCTGAAAATTCTCATTTAATTATTTTATGTCTAAAAGAAAAGTTGCGATATGGACCAGCAAAATAGGAAAAGGGCTCAATGGGCAATCAGAGGTCTGAAGCTGGAGAGTTAGGAGAACGACTGATACAAGGTTAAAGCTGTCTATAACTCAAGGGAGGGTGCATAATTTCACTGAACTATGCCAGGGAACCAAGATACTAGAATGAACACTGCTAAAAGTTTCTATGTAGTACTGTAATATCATAACTACAGAAGTGCATGAGTACACCCTGTAAAAAAAAAAAAAAAAAGAAAGAAATTAAACATTTACTCAGACTATATAAAACTGACAAATCCAAACAAATTGGATATCAAGCATGTTAAGAGATGTCTTTCTACAAGAGAAACTGACCAACACACTCCTTTTTTGCAAAGCATAGAGTTTTTGCTTGAGGGCACTTTTTTAAGAAAAAAATGTATATTAAATTGATGAATGAGGTTAACATAATCACATCTTAAAATAGTATATGTGCTAATGTAACATGACCCCTAATTCACTGCAAAACTGTAAAATGTTTCCACATTTGTATAAATTGTAAACATTGGGGTAATGCAAAGAAAACTGTACATTTAAAGGGAATATAAAAATATGGAGTGAGAACATTAATTATTTTCCATTTATATGTCAAGCTTTATATGCCAGGCTCCAAAACAGATAAGACAGACAGATAAGAGAGAGGCAAACTACAAAAACAAACTTATCCTGATGGTAAGAACCCCCATTAATGGGAGTTACAACATGCTGACTGCTATCATATAAAGCCAATAAAAAGATATAGACTTGAAGGACATTACAAGATGCTAAAATATTTATTAGGAGATTAAACATTCACAGTGTGCTAATGAGAGTAGAAACAGTAATGATCAGTGATTAACAAAACTGGGTTGGATGGGGACACACACACACACACACCTAATTTTGATAAGTGATTAGCAAAACACATTTGATGACTGTGCAGAGGAATGTGTGAAAAGCTTTTTAGACTCTTGATGAAGGTAGACATGCACACACACATGCAGAGGCAGAGGCAAGGATAATGTGTGTGTAAAGTGCTCTTTGACAACTCCAGTGGAGATGGTAATGAGTGCGTGATAATACACTCAAACAGGAATTTAATGAGGCACAGGTAAGAAGTGCTGCTGCTAAAGTGGCTGAGGAGAAGAAAACCTCATGCCCCTGAATGTGATCTCATTTAAATCGTCCATGCAACCTTAGTGTGGTTTGTCCAAAAGGTGCAGTTCAGGCTAGAAAAAATACATATATGTGGTATATACATATTTATTACACAGCTCTGTGGAATATTCAATTCTGATTGGTCAATCACAACATTCTGCAAGCCAGTATTTCTGAATGATGAATAATGACCTGAATAATGGTGGCTCTTACGAATGAACGGCCATTGCTATGAACAGTCAGTTCAGGCAGGTTAAATATATTATTTCAGGCAGAAAATCACATCCTGCTAGCTCACAACGACACCTGCTGCAGCGGTTACAGCATGGATATCACTTTCAATTTATTTGGGGAACATAAAACATCTGATTCATGGTTGAAAGCTGAACTACCATGTCTAGCCATTAGGGATGGGCATTTTCAGTGATTTCAATATTTGAGTACTCAAATTACATTATGAACGAGTAATCGATTACTCGCGAATTATATATTTTACCGTAAAAAATAATTACGGGAGGTCCGGACTTAACATCGGTTCCGCTAGTGTTTCCAGTCGGACACGGACATCCCCAACATGGCCTGTTGTTTACTAAACAGCAGCTTCTGGCAGAGAAAATTATTACATCATAATAAACCATTTATGTGAATAAATGGCCAACGCTGTAAACCAAGTGCGATTCCAAATGCATTTATTGAACAACCGCAACAGGTCCATCAATCACATTGTTTTAACATTCAGCTGCCAGGCGTCACAGCGGTATGGACTTCTGTTCTGTGTTGCTACGTAACCGCCAATCAACATCCTAAATCATAAACACAACATTAAAATAAATCTAATTTTCTCTGCTCTGGTATCATCACATCAGCATGTGCTAACAGGGCTAGCAGTTAGCTGGTGTTGACAGGACTAGCAGAAGATGTGACACGAGGCTGTCTGTTAGCCGTCTCCGCTGTTTTCTCCTTGTGCTTTAAGCGCATGTGGTTAAGCATCAAGCTATGTGATATACAAGTTTAACGCCGCATATCTTCCACTGCACGTTATCGTCGTCCTTTTTGTCCAAGTATTTCCAGACATCACTCTTCCTGGTTGTGGCTGACATGGTGCATGTAGCGTCAAATGAGTTGCAGCCAATACAAGCAGGTGCTCCAACAGTAAGACGTTACTCGAATACTGACGTCAACAACGAGTACTCGAGTACTCGAGTAATCGTACCCATTCCTACTAGCCATCCTTGTCAAATGCTAGCTGTAACGACTATATCGATGAAAAGAGTACGTGTGACTGACACATTCATACAAATCCATACTGAAGTCCAGATGCGTTTTATACTGAAGACTGACAGGCAATTGCACTTGATTAACCAAACAACTCGAAACTGATGTGATGTGATATTACGTGCTGGTCAACAGAAAATATCGGAGCCCTACTCACCCTCTTTGTCTCAAGCCCGCCAAACAAGTGAATGAACAGGTAAAAAAGGAGAAACCAAAAAGAACGTGTGTGCAGCCTAAACAAATAAACCAACAAAGGCTACATACATGTTTGGCTCCTACCAAACTACCTGTGGACACAATATAATCAGTGACTATTTGTTTTAGCAGGCTAATAAAATAATTTCAAATCTGTAGTTTAATGCCACATAAAGAGTGGAATGATAATTGCAGTCACGATAAAAAAAATAATAAACTAATTCTGGTGATAAAAGACCCTCTGCTTAAAATCAGGGTTTATTCTGTGATAATGAGCGACTGGTTACATATGTATATAATTCCAGGGACAGAGAGTCTGGCAGGTGTTCTGACTAGTTAGTACTTGCAAGTGGGTGGTCCCTTTACAACCTCTGAGAGAGAAGTGTCTCCTGGGGAAAAAATCTCTATGAGGTAACATTACACTTTAATATAAAACATCAGTACGCCTGCAAACAAAAGCAAATCAATAGCAATGAAACATGATATGAGTGCTTCATAATGGCCAAATTTTTTTGGGGGGGGGGGGGGGGTTCTAGCAAACTATATTACACAGTACACATTTTACAACACTGGCAAGTGGGAAAAAGTAGAATCAGAACTAGTATTGATCCCTGTGTGTATTTATTCCGTTCATTCTTGGGCAAATGTGTACGTGGAATGTACGAGGAACCCATCTGTTGTTGACAAGCTACATTCAATGTGACCTACCCCACAGGTTGCTGTGCACGTGTCTGTGTATGTGTAGGCATGTGTATGTGTGTACATGTATATACAGTATGTGTGTGTAGGTGTATTTGTCACAGAGAATACACTGTGTGATAAAAAAAAAAAAAAAAAAAAAAATATTGCAGAGAACACTGAGAATCAAAGTCATAAATGTGTCACACGAGCCTCTGCAGGCTTTAAAGCCACACTCCCCCACACTCTGCGTAAGGGATTTGAATGTGCCCCCCTTTTGGCCTTTTGTGCTTTTGTGTGGCATTTACATGCATCACATATCTGGACTGTGTCTCTGGATATTCTATCTGAATTACATTTACACCTAACTTTGAAATGCATCTCCTACACAGATCACATGTAGGCTGAAATCGGATTTCTCCTTCCACTGGCACACATCGTGTCCTCTTGTAATACTGACTGTCCTATAGTATCCAAGCTGTCAGTCACTTGTTTCCCATGTGCCTCCTGGCAGGATTCACATGATGAAGATTATTTCAGTTAACATAGCTGCTAAATGGTGACGGGAGATGCATAACGTTAACATTTTACTGCTAATGTGAGGGCTTCAGTGGGGTGGATGTTTGGTGTCCCATAGGCTTTATCCAGCCCTTCTGGTGAAGGATGGGGTCTTTGATGACTACATTGGTTTGTCACAAGCTGTCGTGTACCATGTGAGCTCTTACACATTTATACACAGGGAAATTTATTTCTGCACATGGAGATTTCTGGAGGTTGTCTTTTTGATAATGCCAAAATGGAAAAACAAGGAATTACAAGGAATTAAGCACCATACATGTTAGCTTTGGTGGCAGGAAAGGTGAAATGCAGTGTTGCCAACAGGAAAGCTGAGCATGAGCATCAATGATGAACACCAACTGCAGGCATCAACCTTCACAACTGGTGTACATGTAAAGATCCACTTTCTGTCAGGAATAAAGCAGCGAACCCCACACAATGCCTTCAGTACTCACTGGTGGCCTGAGGCACACTGGAGAAGAAGGTCTTGAGGCGACCAGCGAGCCACTCCATGCTTTCGTGGAGGTTGGCCAGAGCCTTCAGGTCACTGACGTCACGCAGGATCTCGTTCTGGGGAATTAGTTTATCTCCTAGGTTACCAGTCAGCACCTCTGACTCCTTGGCAAATGCAGCCCTGGGTGACAATGAGAGGGTAAGAGAGGATGTGGTTAAGAAGGAGGGCGAGACACAATCACTGTCTTCATAATCACCACCAATCACCCTTTAAAAACAACTGCTATCAAGTGTTCCAACATACAGCACATATTTCAAATGATCTAGTGGCATGGCTATAAAAAAAGTCTATATTGTGTAGTTAAGTCAATTATCAGTGATGGTTTGCTGGACAGACTGCAAAGATCTCGTCTACAGACATAAATGCTATAATTGGAGTCAATTTTCAAAAGGTAAACTATGGAACTATGGTATAATGGATTGCTTGATGGAATAGTGTGTGTGTGTGTGTGTGTGTGTGTGTGTGTGTGTGTGTGTGTGTGTGTGTGTGTGTGTGTGTGCGCACGTATGTGTGTGTGGTGTTGATTTCAGATCTTGCCCTTTACAAAGATGCACACACATCCCAGTAAAACCCTATACCAGCTCTATAACAACTTCTGTCTTGGTCCTCCTTCCCTTCTGGTAAACATTAAGCTACACTAAAAACTGAGTGAGTGAGGATTGGAGAGGGAGACAAAGAGACAGAGAGAGCGACAAAAACAGATTGAAAGAGGTAAAGAGAGAAAACAGGAGGGAGAAGTTCTGCAAGGTGATTTAGAGGGATGAAGTGAAGAAGAGCTACTTTAGAAAGATGGTGGGAGCCAGAAAAAAGTAGTGGTATTTAGACAGTAGCTGAGAGAAGAAAGATGAGGAGCACTTGAAGATGGAAGGCAAACAGATGTCAGATTCATACAGTGAGGAAAAACACAAACAAACATCAAAACCTTTGTCTCATTATATGTGCAAGCATTTATGTTTTTGGCAAGATAATACATTTTAGAGAGAGTGTAGAGGGGAGAACAGGGAAGTCGTGCGACTAAAGCTCAACACACAGTGTGATGAGCACATGGCATGTGGGCCAGCCTGCAGCCACCAGGATGCCCACAAGATCAAGATCCTTCAAACAACAGTTGGGGCACAGCACCAAATGCACAGGCAAACCCACACTCACACACGCAAGCGTGTGTGGCTTATTAATGCGGCTTTATCAAAGCACTGGGGTTGCCAGTCGCGCAGAAGCTAATCCCCCTTTCAGAGTGATGAAAGCGTCCATGGCTCTCAAATCAAAAAGCCTTATGCTCTCTTTCCCGCTATCTCTGTGCTTGCTCAGTATGTGTGTCCGTATGTGTGGCTGAGAAAAGGAGAGAGAGAGAGAGAGGGAGAGAGAGAGAGTGCAGACAGAACAGACTGACTTTCTCTTGGCCACATAACCAATTTATTTATTTACTTTACTATTCCGCTCCGATGAGCGCCAGCGTTCCCTGAAGAGTGCGCACATTCAAAGGCAATTTCGATAAGACTGACCCCCCCTCCCCCGCCTCTTCCCATACCCGTCCTCCTCCTCCTTTCCCTCTATTTTCCTATTTTTCCATCCCTCGTTTCCTCGCTTCCTTCAGATAGATGGTGTTTAAAAGAGCAATCATGGCTTCTTTTATGGCTGTGTCTTAGTCAATAAGAGATGGTTTAATAATATGTGAATAAAACAGCAAAGGCAAGAGGGAGGGATTGTCTGCGTGATTTCTCAAGAGTGTGTGTGTGTGTGTGTGTGTGTGTGTGTGTGTGTGTATAGAGTGTATATGTGTGCAATTATTTACCCCATATGCTTTAGTGGGAGTGCTTTCGTATAGTACAATATTTATGCATCTTTGATGTAGCACAGCATATGCTAATGAAAAAGTATTTGTACATGTTGATATCTACATGTATGAGGTTATGTACTAGTACACACATGTGCACTACTGTAAGTGTGTCATTTGTGCATTTGTGGGTTGTGTGGGTGTGTGTACCGAGTGAAGTCCTCTTCATCCTCTCTCTTCTGTCGGGTTTGTCTTGGTTGGGCCATGTTGGCCCAGTTAGGGAGTGACTGGAGGAGACGACTGATGTCCTCGTCTTTAGACCAGGAAGCACTGATGGTCAGCTTCTCCTCACACTGGACTATACCCCTGAACACACATACACACACACACACACTTACAGTATGCACAATATTAAATGCAAACAGATACAGAGAAGTTCTGTGAAGGATCACACATTTTCAGCTTTCTCCACTGTCAACACACTGTAAAATGAAAAAAAAAGGAACAAAAATGCAATATTAATACGGACAGACTAGTAGCATCACCAGTCAGTCATATTTTTATGTTGCAATTATCTGTATGGCCTGTGTGTATCTGTGCTGACATATGTATATATATACATATATATACATGCATATAGTTATATAGTTATAGTTATAGTTGCTCTGATTTGGTGCGAAAAGGAATTAGGGCAGACCGCCAACATGTTTCTGCTTTGTTTGCATATGTCTGGGGTGGGGAAACTGCTTGGCTCTGCATTAAATATCACACTAATACTTGAGACACAAGATCTCTAGGGTTTTACATTCACAAACACACACATACATAGTGACAAAACACACACACACACACACACACACACATTTTGGCAGCCTCTGTTGGGCTTGTCTTTATCACTCTGCAGCCCAGAGAGAGTGAGGCTGACCTGTGACAGTGTGCAGATGGACACCCAGCAGTCTAGCAGTGCTTTACTCCGCCTTCTGGCCCTTTCACCACTTTATCCCCGTTCCCTGCATATCCTGTAACCCTCCCTTCACCTGGCCAGGTGTTACAAGCACCCAGGAGAGCACACAGAGACTCTCACAAAGCAGATGTGTGTTTGTGTTTGCCTATGAGTGTGTGTATGTATAAAGTAATCATCCATCTATGCACAATTAGAACAAAATTCAACCAATACTTTCAAATCTAAAAAAAAATCCAGCGAGTTGCTACATATAGAAAATCCAAGAAAAGTAGTTCACCCCTAGTGTGGAAAATCATAAACAATGCACAATCAGCATTTCCCCTAGAACTTTTTCTTAGTGAGATGAAAAAATTGTGAAACAGAATACGGCTGTGTTGACATGAAAACTATGCATTTGCCCCAATTTTTCAGGGATCAAAACAGACACTGTAGCTTACTGAATAGAGAGACTGCTACCTAACCTAAACTTAAACATTAAAAGTTCGTTGAGTTTGTTCACCAAAAAAACTCAAAACAAAACAGAAAAAACAAACAAACAAACAAACAACAACAGAGGGAGAAAAAAGACTGACAGTTAACAGGTAAAGAAAAAGGGAAAAGAACTGCTGGTCTGTCCTTCAACAAAACGCTCAGCCCCTGCTCACTAACAATATCACCTATATTCCATAAAGGTAATATAGTAAAATGTAGGAAAATAATTCCATATTCTTTTAAAATTATGCATTACGGTTTAAATAGTTTTCAAGGGCTGAAGGGTCATGAATCTTACTCAACACAAAAATCAATGCATAAACTTTATGTGCAAGTAATAAAAAGCAAAAATGAATTTTTGCAGTGGACAGCTTCTCGTGAAAAAAAATTATTATTTTAAATTAGAGTAAATGTGGCTCATAATTTAGTACCTATTAAAGTGTATGGGAACCAACCTCTCCCTTTTTTTACCTGTAGGCTGTGTTGCAGATGTCCTTGTACTCTTTGAGCTTGTCGCAGACCATCTCGAGGAACTGATTGGAATAGGCACTGAGGTCCTGCATCAGACTCATTAGATCCTGGATGGACTTCTCTACTACCACCGTGCTCTGGAGACAGACAAAAGAAGATGAAGTTAACCAACAGTTGTTTTTTATTCAGAAACAAAAATCTTGAGTTTTCAATTAGTGATCACTAGTGGAGTTTTTTTTTTTTAGGGCACACAAGGAAAACTGGGGACTCGTGCTGTTTACATAATATTTTCCTCCAGCATGCCATGAGCTGGGGGGTGGGGGGGTTGGGGGGGGGGGGGCATACTCCACACGCTGATGTAAACAATGCAACTGTCAAAATATTCCAAAGTAATGTCTTTTGAGGCAGGTAATGCATTCAGCATGTTCACCAGGCCTCAAGGACACAAACACTGTGTTATGGTGAGACATTTTGAATGTAAACAAAACCAAGTGTGTTTACATGGAAAACTACATTGGGTACCTTTAAACTGAGGAAAAAGTAGGCCTAGTGGGGAGGATAAACAAGGTAGATCAGTTAAGGATTGTGAGGGATTACTGACAAAAGATAGTTGCTGGATCACAAACGCTGCTGAAATAACAAGTTTCAGCTGTTGTCTAATGGGCCAGTGTATAATATGCTTCTCTTGTAGTACAAAGGCATGTTTCAGGGGTTCTGAGGTGGATATAACACTACGAACAAAAATCGAATGCAAAGCAGAAAGCACTATTATGCGTGCTAATTCCACTGTCCCAGCAGGCTCACTTCTCTGTAATTTAGACACTCAGGTGTCCATCTCTGCTTGGCTAGCCACAGAGAAACTTTCAACAAGGCCAAGAATTAGACACAGCAGGCCTCTGGATTCAGTGTAACATCCGTGTTGAGGGGAAGAGGGTGTCAGGTCTAATGTGCTCTGCAATACAGCTTATGTAATGGGATGACTGTAAATTCACCTGTCTTTCTGTCTGTCTTTATGTCACCTGCAGCCAAGCTGCTGAGTGCTGCTGGAGAGCTTGTCAGGAGACATAACACTGTATTGGTGGAGTGGATGAACCTTTGTGTGGAGGTGAACGTGTCTGTGTGTGTGTGTTTATGTGTTTTGAGTTTCAGTTTTGTGTGTGTTCATAGAGTGCAAATGTAGGTGTGTGTGTGCGCGCGCGCGTTTTGAGTGTGTGTGCATGTGTCACAGTGCACCCATCACCAGGAACCTCGGCAGGGCTGTGACAGCAGCCATTACAGATTAGCCACTGCTGCGTGACTAATAGCTGGCCCGGGAACAGTGGTGCAACTACATATCCACACAGAGGCGTGCACGCATACGTATACGTGCGCACACATACACACACACACACACACACACACACAGAGCAAACTTTCCAAAACACACACCTCCAAGCAATTCAGGAGCTGTTAAATGAGATTACAACTCAGTATGTTCCAGTTTGCCTGCTCCTAGCACTTACCAATCTGTCCTACAGCACCAATAATAGTGATAACCTGCTATTAGTCTGGCGATAGCCTGGCCGCACTCAGCCTGAAACTAGCTAACACTGAGAAAGCAGTACAAATGTTGGTGCTAGGTAAATCACATAGAAAGATACAAAGAGAGAGGCAAGCTTGAACACAGAAGGATCCATCACTCACATACATTTTCACTATCTTCTTCCAATTTCTGCTGTGTCAACCTTAGCATTTTTTGTGCTTTCTCTGCTAATAACAGACTTTAGACTGTAGAGAACTGCTAACTTTGTAAAACAGGCATAAACAGAGAATGACCTATGTATATCTATATGTGGCAGTCAGAGGTACAAACAGCAACAGAAGACGCATCATAAGAAACCCTTCCAGTCTGAGTACCTTCCACGGTGTGGCAGGGGGTAAAGCCACAGACACTTCAGAGTCGACATCTTGTTTTGAGTTATGACCTGAAATGTGTGGTGGATCTTTTGATTGGTCTCCACATCTCAGTAATAGCAAGCCTGAATCTTAAAAGCAGGGGAATTGTTTTTTAATTTGATCACAGGCTAAAAAACATGTTAAGAGAAACACTTCCTCATACTAACCATAGCAATTAGTCTCTGCTATTTTATTATTAATATCACTATTATTTTGTCTGAAATATCAGATTCCCACTTTTTGCTGCACAGGGCACTCTTGTATGCAAGATCATTAATGACGGCACGTGGTGAGCTGCCAAAGTGACAGAGAGAGACTGCAGGGGGCAGTAGTGACAAGAATTGATCAGCAAGAGGGAGAGGGACCCCTGACGTGATGGGATGATATTAATATTAATAGGCGTTTCTCTTTCCAACTTCTTTCCTCCTCACTCTTTCTGTCACAAGCAGGGAAACGAGCAAATACATATGTGCACACAAACACACACAAGCACACACAAGCACACACAAGCACACACACACACAGGCAGAGCAGCTCCACTGAGGGAAGAAATGATCCATAGCAGTGCCCATGCCCACGAAGTGCTAAGCAAGACCTAGCTTCTGCCAAGGGAGCACCCTTTGCTGTCCATGCCTGCCTCCTCTGTCAGCCTGCCAGTGTGGGTGGGGGGAGGAATACACAACCCTGCAGGAGGGCTTGCTGGTGGAGGAGCTCTGACTGTAGCTACTACCACAGCTTCGTGGACTGGTAAACACCAGGTTCATTAAATATTGTGGTTATGAGAAACAGCTATAGTAATGAGACTTCAGCCAAATTCTCTTTTCTCTTGCCCCCCCTTCCAGGCAGATCAGGCTGCAGGGTCAGAAACAAAACAGCACCCTGGAGCTTGAAGGGATTAAGTGGGTGACTTAAGGGTACTTGTGACTGACTTCCTCTGAAAACAACATCAATAAAGTGTGCCAAGTGTTATATCATATTTTATTACATCATATCAAATTCCATTTAATGATTCCTGTGCTGAAATTGGGCACTGCAGAAGCAAACTATAATACAATGCAAATGTATGCAAGTATAGGATTTAAGTAAGAATAAAACTCATGTATGAACAGGAAATCAGCATGCACTCCAATATTAACATTATATGCAAAATAGCAGACATAAAGTTTCATAATATACAAACATTATGAAAAAGGTGGTAGTATATCATGAAAAGGTTGTTTTCCAAATTCTGTAATGCTGCGGACAACATGCAGGACTATCCTGCATTGCGACTGGAAAGTTTGTTGCCATGGTAGTAATAACAACATCTTTGCTTCCTTGAAAACACAAACAACTGTTTGAAGTCAGCTATTTCATTGTGCACTGTAATGTTTGCAGAGGATGTAAACAAACCTGATAGTATTGCGTTACCATGGCGATGACGGAACTGGTATCTTCACCAAGGTATAAATATGGGATGTGGTGCAATGCAGTCTCTTTTGTGAAGAGACACCTGTCAAGACTGTCTAGGAGCCAAGAATAAATTAAGCTTTAGGCTTCAATTTCATTTAACCAAACAACATTTGCAACTATTTGCACAACTTAATGAAAAACAGTTTTTCTCTTGAAAAATAGTATGTTCATATTTAAACAAAATCACTCATCTACACCTGAGGTAGATGAGTAGATGATGAACTTCCTTAAAATAGAGTAGGTTCTATAGCATGTTGGGTTTAGGATCTTTGTCTGGTTAGTGTTGAGCCTGAAATATCCCATCAGTGCTCAGAATGATCCATTAAAACCGCCTAATCAACAGTATTATGTAAAATTAAGAGACCTGCTGTATCTCCTGTTAAATGGCGGATATTTGACACTTGAAGAAGGACCGAGAAGATAAGCTTTAGATAAAACTATGTTTTCTCTAAAGCTTTTGATAAGAATGGTGGTTTAGAGTGATATTTTGGGGTGTTTATAATGGGAGCTTTTTATAATGGCTGAAATGCTAGCAATCTACTATTGTAACACTACTGTAACAAAACATCTTTTCAGGACCTTAACAGGAACAAAATCAGCTGGACAGACAAAGCATCTTTTGTGGGAGAATTGACAGTTTCCTTTAAAAACTATAAGGTTAGATCACTCTGCCATAAAGCACTTCTAACCCACTAAAAGGAATTTCATCAGAATAATGAATTTTAGTGTTCAAGTCAAAATGCTCTCTCAGTTTTCCACCCACCAAGAACACAATTCTGGAGGAAATAGTGGTGTGTACATGCGGTAAGATATAAACAGGGTACTAAATGTTACATATTTGCTAAACATTATTTTTTGCAATGTGGAACATAGATTGCATGGTTTTAACATTTTCACACTACAGAATGTTATACTTCTAATAGTTAAGTACTTTCTTTAATGCACCAAAAACAATGACATGCTATTGTCAGAAAGTCTCTCCTTGGAGGACACAGAACTCAATAACAGGCCAAGTCAGCGAGTGGGGAAGGGTAAACAATGGATCCCCGATCCATTACTCCTGCTCTAACAAATGCACTGGCACTCGGCTCCCCTTGTCTAATTCTACTCATTTAACACAGCCATTTGTCTTAGGCAGCAGAAATCATTAAAAAGTAATCAAGGGACAGATTGAGAAAGGGAGGGAGAGGGAGAGTAGAGGGAGAGGGAGAGAGAGAAAGAGAGAGGGAGAGAGAGAGGCAGAAAGAGAAAAAGAGAAGGAGAAATGGAAAGAGAGAGAAGGGGAAAGGGAAAGAGAGAGGGGGGAGGGAGAGTGTGGTGGAGAGACTGTTAGCAGGGTCCTGCTGGGTCTCCTCCATCTTTTTTGACTGTCACATAGGAGAGGAATTGCACTATTGAGGTTTCTCTCTCCCCCTTACTCTCTTTCTCTCTCCGTTAGTTCAAGCCTAAAGCTATATTATACTGCAATATCATGAAAAACAAAAACAATATTTCTCGAGTAATTCCACTTAACTGCACTGCATTACCCCTGAAATTGAGCTTGGTTGCACTTTGCCTCTATTCTTTTATATCATCCCTACCTAAAAGCGCAGTCATCAATGAAAATTAGACCTCACTCTTGCAAATGGATCTCAGAATTCGCTGCGGTAAACTGCTGTCACCGAGAATGAGATGAAGGCCATGGCCACAGCAGTTTAATGATAGCAACAAGGCAAGACTGGCACTCAGACTGGCGCCTTGGAGGAAAAAGCTGTTGATGTATGGTCATCACTGTAGACACCACCCAGAGCCGGCACTAAAAGTAGTTATTTTCTTTGTGGAGTGGGTAAAAAGCATAGCATGGGAAATAACATTAACACAGTGTAAGTGCTGGGATGAGACTGTTCAGCCTCACAATCTGGAGACAGAGAAACGGGGATGGGGGAAAATGTGAGTTTCAAGTCCTTCATGGTTGCTGTAACTATTTAAATACATATCACACATAGCAAAATTAGCTTAATAGGTTTTGAGTACAGTGTAATTGAAAGTCAGTATTTTTTTTTTTCTTTTTTCTTTCTTTGGTTCAAAATGAAGGGTACTAGGTTGTTGAAGGTCTCAGGTTGGAATTGGATATGGATCATGGATTTCCCCATTAAACAGCAGGGTGCCCCTCAAAGTTGTGTGGGGTCAGAGTGTTCAACCCCAGTGCTTTCTACCATGTCACTCACACTCTGACCCCAAACTGTTGACTTGTGTAATGACTCTGCAGTGCCATTTACATCTCTGGCCAAAGATTGTCAAAACAATACTAATACACCAGAGCGTGTGCACACACACACACACACACACACACACAAACAAAATAACATATGTACATGCAAATACACATCAATAACCTCACTCTCTACCCAGTCCCTCCTCTCTTGCACACACAGATGCAGAAGCACACACACACACACACACACACACACACACACACACAGAGTCTCCCGCTCTCAGGGGTAAAGGGGAGCTGGGCATGAGTGGGACAGCATCTTGACAGATCATTCATCAAAGTCAGGGCAGAGGCACACTTCGAAGACTCCCCTGACACACACCGGATGGCCCACATGCTTCTGCCCACTCAACTGTAACACACACTTCTTTGTATGTGTGTGTGTGCACTCAAGTGTGTTTAAGCTTTGCCGTCCAGCCTGTGTGTACTCAAGTGTGTAATGTCCCAAAATGAGAGGCCACATACAAAAGCATCCACTGTGCAGTTTCCCATCTAAACCCTCATGGGACAGAATTAAGCATGCTCATGCCTGCCATTTGAAATCTAAATGAATCCCCATGACTCCACAAGTCTATTTCTTATTTTGTCAGTATTTCCTATGTAGTTGTTATGGTCAAACTTTTCTGAAGATCTGAAATTTGCTTTTAAGCCTTAATCTTTGCAAGCATGCAAACATATGCACAAACAGAGACCAGCATGCTTACTTCATGACCTGGAATGCACCGGTCACAAGCTGTCACCTGTAATCACATCCAGTCAAACACCCCTCTGATTGACTGCATCAGCCAATGAACTGCGTGCACATCCATTTGTATAAGTTAAAATGAGTTAACATCATCATCAACTGTCTGAGGCGTGCAAATTGAGTCTGAAGGAAATGCTGGTACAACAATGAAAAAAAAAAGCACATTGTATAGATGTGGTTTAGCTGTGATGAGTATAAAAGGGCTGAATAAACATGTATTTATGCGGGGTAAACTCTATATACGTTCCTGATGAACAATCCTGAGAACATCTACCATGTCCATTACCACCTCAACTACCATCACCCTATGGTAAAACTTAATTCCATGTTTGTAGTTGTTCTAATTGAGAAATGAGGACCAATATCACACTTGGTTGACTACAGATGGGCTTCCACACTACACACATCCCATCCACACCCACACCCACCCACCCACACCCACACCCACACACACACCCACACACACAGTGAAATATGGAGGTTCTGCATGCTACAACAACCCACACCAAGAAATCACCACAGTGTTAAGATTTGCAATTTGATGCGGCATGCTAACCCAAAGTACAACCTACTAATCATACCACGCTCCTTAGAGCATTTCTACACTGATCATCACATCATTACCTTTGTGTAAATGTGGGAGGGGCTGGAATATCTTCTCCACCTCACATGCCATAAATCTCATGACAACCACTGGGTTGGCCCATCAGTATGAAAGCGTTAAAGCAAAGGGGGAAACTGTTATGTGTGTCTATGTGCACATCAGAGAGTGAGTGAGAGAAAAATTTATGGAGTTTAATGCTTTCTGTGGGGGGTACATGTTCCTCTGTGTGCTCCATTAGGCCCATATGGAGCCATTGTATCAGCTTACACATGCACACACACACACACACACACACACACACACACACACACAGAGAAGACACACAAAAGCAGTAAGTGTGTGTTTGCAACAACACAAAGATTGCCATTTGTAAATTCAGCGCATTAACTTGCCTCTAAAAACTCAAGCTGTAACTTTTATCAGACGCCTACAGCGAAAAGCTTCTTTGCTTCAAACCAAAGGGCATTTTTGTGGTAGAACTGACATTTCAACCTCTCTCTCTCTCCCTCTCTCTGTCTCCAAAGGCAAAGATTATGTCTTGTTACACACAGAGACTCCGTCAGCAGTAGCACTGCATGATGGGAACCTGTACTTCCTTAGGCTGAAGTCGCTGTTTTCTAGAATCATTCAGAGCCTCACTCTTTCAGCGCACACACATACACACACACACACACACACAGCACAGCTGTGTCACATTTTTGAGTAAAGAACATCTCCATAGCCCAGGCAGTTTGGAGGCCCTGGGCGGCTGGGCACAAGCCTGGGGAGTACATGTGTTTAGTGGGAGATAACCACGCGAAGGTAGGTGGTTGGGGATTGTTACACCTTGAGCAGTGAGGAGGGAGGTGGAGGAGAAATATGGCTTTGAGGTGAGTTAGCGCTGTCCTCTGCTAAAGCAACTCAAGTCAAGAAACAGTCATAGGATTTAAAAGGATTTTAATCCATTTAGTTGACAAATAAAAAGTGACTTCTTCCTTCTTCCACAGAATTACACTGGGGAAAAAAACTTTATGAATGAAGCCTAATACATATCTGACATGTATGTGTGAATGCTATTCTCATGTCAGATATGTACTTTTAATTCTCACGACAAACTCACACAATATAGTCACCATCATTTATAAATATAACTAATCAACTGATATTCTTGGTGTGGGGAAAGCTGGATTAATTGACTAAGAAGTGGCAGTTCAACAAGTGAGCGAGGCAGAGATGAGGCCTTATCATGAGACTAATACTAAGTGATTCCAATATCTCATTTTTCACATTTGTCATCAACTCATATGGCATTGTGGGGCTCTCATATGGCTAAAAAAAATTACTGACATACTATACATAATTTATCACCTGGATTTAAGTAGCCTACATTTGAACTGAAATATTAATTACAACTTGTCTATTTGAAAGAGGAAACAATTTATGGAATTATATGTGTAAAGCAGAGAAATAAAATACCTCCTACCCTGATGTTTAACATTTATTTACATGAATATCTGAAGCATTGAAGGAGTAGTCGGATGATAGCAACTCCCTTCAATATTAATTTTGGAAAAGGAGAAGCCAGCAGAGGAAGAGAACAATGAAAACTTAGTGATAAATATGATATTCTTGCTCATCCTGTAACCTTTCGTTAGCCTTTGTTGAAGCAGGGATTTCTTTGTTGTTTTCAGATGCTGCTCATGCTTGAAGTTCAACTGAGCCCAAGATGAGATCATAAAATCAAACAACCTTCAGAAACCACCATGTTACTGATTACAACTTTATCTCTTTTTGGTAGAGGAGGAAGACGGAGTTGCAGGGACTCATTTCAAGAGCAGCCAAAATTGCTCATAGTAAGTGTAGCACTTTTTATTAGGGTGCCAAATCCCTTGATGATTCTAAACAGCTGTAAAATTGTCAACTGGGTGCTTAGGCACAATCCATTTCATGACGGATAATGTGGTGGAGGGCTCCAAAAAACATTTGGGCTAAATGGAATAGCATTTAAATGATTTCTTTTACTGTGAATAGGCCTATTTTGCCAGAATTAAATTGGGTGTTCTGCAGTTTCGCTGAGAATCTCTTTTTGCTAATAAACATGGGAATGGCTTTTGGTTGTGTTTCTGGTAATGTTTGTGGTGTGTGTTGCTTTCTGTGGGTACAGGGGTGTGACTACGTATGCGCTGCATGTTTATCTGTGTGTGTGTGTGTGTGTGTGTGTGTGTGTGTGTGTGTGTGTGTGTGTGTGTGCGCACGCAAACCCCCCTCCTCTCCTCCTTCCTCCCACTTGTACCCCAATCACAGGGCATGGCTGATGCAGCTAACAGGTGTACCGTGTTGTGATTGCTCTTGTTGTTGATGGGAGCTGGGTGCTGAGAGGCTCCTTAATAAAGACCCCCCATCCCCCCTACCCCAGCCCCTGGTAGCCCTGCTCTCCACTTTGTGTGTATGTTGGTGGGGGTGGGATAGCAGGGAGCCAATCAAAAGCATGCGATCAGCCCCCCACAAATAAACACTTTCTATACACAACATCACAAATAAAAACAGGTCAGTGTCATTACATATATATGTGTGTGTGTGTCCATATATGTATGTGTATCTATCTATGTATATACATACATAGATAGATGGATATATTAAAGTGTGTGTCTATGCTGGTATCCACCCTCTTCTCTCCCACAGCTACATGTAAATAGCAAATTTGAAAGGTCAACATCATTAGCAGGGCATTGGCAGCTGAACACATCTGCAACACAGTGAGCACACTGGCAGATGACACTGACTGAATGAAATTAGTCCTTAACTGGCCACAGATCAAGTTATGTGTGTATCAAAACATTCATACACAAGCAGACACGCAAACACATATGAATGACAACTGCAGGGACACTGTTCACACTTAAAACACACACACACCAACACACACAAACAGACTAGTTAGTGACTATTGTGCAGAGACGGCTGGGGACAAAGCTGAATGATACTTAGCAGCTGGAGCGTGGGAGCCAGTGTGTGGGAATTATGCTTAATGTAATTACGACTTTGGTGTGGTCCTGGCTGATGAAGTAAACAAGCAGAACACAAACAACACACTTCATCAAAAACTCAGCCTCTCTCTCTCTCTCTCTCTCTCTCTCTCTTTCTCTCTCACACACACACATACACACCAAATGAGCTGGCATGTAGGTGGCTTGACACCAGTGTCTTAGGGACAGAGAAATGAAGTAGCCTATTTATTGCTTTGGTAGGTTTGTCTCTTTACACTCGTGTGAAATTGCACATGTGCACTGCGATGTTCCAAGTGTGTGTGTCTGTCTGTTTGTATGCGAGTCTGTGACAACGTGAGTGTGTAAAGGGGACGTGGGAGGGTTCTACCAAGATTAATGGAGCCAATCTCCAGCGCTATCCAGTGAAGTGACCAACCACCCCCCATCCTCCTCTCTTCCTCTATTCCATTTCTCCTTTCCCTCTCCCTCTCTCCTACCCCTTTCCCCTGGATCTAGCTCTAATTAAATGAATCAATCAGTGGCAAAGGCAATGCTGGACAGATAGCATCACACTGCTAGGGCTAACAATCTGTGTGTGTCTACGTGTGTGTGTGTGTGTGTGTGTGTGTGTGTGTGTGTGTGTGTTTGTGTTTGGGGGGGTTGTAGAATCACGATGGAAATAGAAGAATAAGAATGGAAGAGGAAAACTAGCACAATGAAAAAAGAGGAAGGATAAACAAACGAGGACAGAGAATGAATAAGAGAGGAAGGGAGAGAAGTAAGAGCAACGACCGGCAATGATGATGAGCGAGAAAAATATGCACCAAAGGAAAATAGCTAAAAGATCAGATGCAAGGTAGAGGGCAAAACAAACATCAAACACGCAAGAAAGAAAGCCAGAAAATAAAAAAAACAGAGGGAAAACAGCAAGAAAGAGAAGGTACAAGGCCTGGATTTCTTCTTCTTCTCCAAGGATCACTGCTGGCCGAAAGACTTATCAGGCCGGTCCATGCTATCACACAGACACATGAATGGACATTAACCTTTCCCACTGAGCAATATTGCTGCACTTAAGCCTTATCTTATTGTTCTAGTGGACAATATATAGCAACTGTCAGGCTCATATTAATATGATTATACTATATATTTACAATCTATGCAGTGCTTTAACACTGCTGGTACCTAGTGATAGGCAAATCATCTCCTATATCACTTATCAACTTAGGTCCCAGACCGCATGTGTATTGCTTATTATCCGCTGTTTAACCAGACTTAAGGTGTGATATTCACCTTGACTCCCATTCATGGATCCCCCAAAGTCACTCTGTCCATTTCTACCAAGCAGATATCAGTGGCAAAGGGTCAAATAACCCATATAATAGAAATCTATTCAATAATATTGGTTCAATCTAAAAGCTAATGCAATGGAAATGCATCCATAAATATTCTCTTCATGCTGCAGTGGGGTTTCAAAATTACACTGAAGGCAATCCCCATACCTTATAGCAGAGAGTCAGAATAACATAGCAATATTATTTTTGAACTTTAATACTTTACCAAAAAAAAAAAAAAAAAAAAAAAGAGAAACAAAATATATATATAACTAACATAGATAGATAGATAACTGTGTGTGTCTCTATGACAGGGTATTTGTGCATATGTATATGTGTGCTCTTGTCTTTGTGTGTTTGGCTGTGAAATCCTCAGCTCCATCCCAGAACATACAACCACATATGCTGAAGGCTAATGCCGTTCTCCCGTTCGAACCAATGCACATGTTAATGTGTGCTGTGGCGGACTGGAGAGAGCAGGTGCATCTATAAATGCACTCCCCCATGGTTTCTCCTATTCTGTGGCAGCCAAGGTGCATGTGTGTGTGTTTAATGTGGTGTAACAATATTGAGCTTCCTCCCACCCTGTCTCTCTCTCCCTTCCATCAACCACACTGGTTTTGATGCCAGTGATGTGTCTGTCTCTCTGTGATGACACCTGGCACAGGAAGTACCATGCCACCTAAAGGGAGCACATGCATGCATGCACAGGAAAACACACTCACCCAGACGCACAAGTGTAGATTCACACTCTCACACGCACACACTCACTCACATCAACTCCATTACTAGAAATGTTCAACCATTACACGTACTGTCACTGTCCTCTTTAATAATAATTTTCACTCACTAATGTTTACATTTTTATACATGTTTACTACCTGGCCTAACCTTTTCCTGTTCAAAAAGCTACTTCATTTTTCTAAGGGCTTCAAAAAGCTTCATGAAGCCTCCTTTTTGACAACCCTTATGCCAACAGAGTGGATGAAAACTACACATCAAGAGTGACAGCAGACTGCCATAACTGTGACAAAGAATGGAGGTCATCAAAGAAAACAGTGGGGAACACCGCAGGTTGGGGGCCAAAAAGACATACACGCAGCTACCAAGACTCTCACTCATACCAAAACAAAACACACATGTGCATAGAAGATAGGACTGATGGAGACACTATTAATGTACAGAAAACACACAAACATACACACCCACTCACACACCATCCTGGCCGTTGAACATGAGTGGCAGAACAGGAACCGAAGCCACTTTGATTTACCCTAATTAAAAAAGGCAAAAAGCCCAAACAAAAGGAGCGTTTTATTGCGCGCCCCACTACCAGCAGAAAGGCTCATTAGCCCCAGCAGCGTAATTAGCAAGATGCCGCAGTCCTCGTTAAGGAGGGGCCCGAGCCGTAAACAAACCCCGCTGAACTCCAAACGCCCACGGTCTCTCTCTCTGTAATGAACTGCCACCGCTGTTCCCTCCCTGCGAGAGAACCAGGCACAGAGACAGGAAGGGCCTGACAGAAACAAACACACAACATAACAGAACGCACACTGACAAGGAGAGATGCGAGGTCCACAACACAAACACTCACAACACAAATAAATTACCTCTCTAAAACACTGTATTTATTCATGTTTGTATGGTCACCCACACACCGACACCGATATGCTATATGTATGCCTGCAAACACGAGCATGCGGGATTTATTTGCAAACACTAACTCAATGGTTCCAATGTAAGATTTCAACAATACAAGGTTTTTACAAATATTAGGCACTCAGAGGGCCATCTTCCACCACGCAGCCAGACTACCTGACAGCTGAGATGGAGCGAAGTCTTGCCAACTGTCTGGATGTTGTCTGGCACGGCTGCAATGCCGCCATCAGCCTGTTTTGAATAGGCAACAGCTGCCAATATCAGCAGCATGTGGGCCTGTGTATATGTGGTGAAGTAAGGTTGCTATGCATTATGTTTAATGGATTTTTAGGGCCCTATGATAACTGTTTGATATTTTTCCTGTTTCTGTGGTTTCTGTTTGAATTATGTGTTCCACGATTTAAGCACATTTTGTCATTAGTGTCTAATCATGTGGTGGATGAGTAAAATTTCAATAAGAAAATATTCAAAATTTAATCATTGTCAGTGAATTTGTAAAACACCATTGCACTGTTTTTTTAATCAAACAAAATTCTTCAATAGTTATAAAAATCCCGGTGTAGTTGCACTGCTGAGAGTTTGTTGAGGTGTTGAGCTGTTCTTGTTAGCAAGCTGCCTCTAAATGTGTGCATGTGTGTGTGTGTGTGCGTGCGTGCGTGCGTGCGTGCGCGTGTGTGTGGAAGAGGGACTGAGGCACTCAGTTAGTTTCATAAGACCATGACACTGGAATATGCGCAGTGGGCAATATTAGCATAGCATCAATGACAAGCATCAATGACAACTCTTGATCCTCCTTAAAGTGCATTTCCAATCATATCAATGCATCACATCACTGATGCTGCATGGTTTTAATTGGTTGAAAGGAACTGAGGTTGAGTTCTGATTGGATTTCCCCCACTCTCATGTGTGAAAGTAAGTTTCAATCCCTCTCCAGCAAAATCTGTCATTTGAGTCAGGAGACCTCAACTGATGGGCCTCTCTGCATTGAAAAGACTTCTGGTTCTTATAGTTTCATGATGATTTCTCAGCCCACTGATGATAATAATAATAATAAAAAAAAAACGTTTAAATGAAAAATAACACATTTTAATTTACCATCCCTTTAATAAACTGAACTAACAGGATGGAGCAATACTCATGGTCTTCACAAATAACACACACGCACACACACAGACACACACAGACACACACACACAGACACACACAGACACACACAGACACACACACACACACACACACACACACACACACACACACACACACACACAGAAAGACATCCCCAAAAACAAATAATCTCTATTAAGCTTTATAATTTGATAGCTATGAGGCACAGACATCGTTTGTGTGTGTGTGTGTGTGTGTGTGTGCTTGCTTTGTTACAGTGACACCGAGCCAAAAACCTCTACCTCTCTTTGTAGGACAGCCACTGTAATCACAGACTTACTTTCAGTAGGAAATGGCCTTGAGGAAGAGACAATTGTAGATACTAGTGTGTGTGTGTGTGTGTGTGTGTGTGTGTGTCTGTGTGTGTGTCTGTGTGTGTGAGTTATATAACCACCAGTTAGCAGCACCTCCTGCCTCAAAGAGGATCAAGCACTATTTCAGCCACAATTATGATCCTGGGAGATAGTGTGTGTGTGTGTGCGTGCCAATGAACCAACGAAGATCATAGACAACTCCACAAGCTGTGTATTGAAGAGAGCTCTCTTCCAGTGAATAAGATACAAAGGGAATGGTGCCAAACAACTGGTGCAAACCTGTTCGTTAAGCCTCTCTGACCGTTCAGATGAGGATATGTGTTAAATGCACACACACTGTTAGATCTTTCTCCCAGGGTGTGTGTGTTACTGTGTCAAAACATCACACATATTTGAAACTGATTATTGGATCGATATAAAGCCAGACTGGCAAAGTGTGTTAAACGCTGACAGCTCCAACACACTGACAGCTTAAACGTGACAAGATGGTGAATATAGGTTAAACTGAAAACAGGAGGTTTCTGAATGCCTAGGTGGTGGGAGCCAGGTGCCTCAAAGAAACTGTGATCCCAAAGAAGAAGAAAGATTCATGATATTGTCTTCAACAATTCCACTGAAAAAAAAAAAAAAAAAAACACCAGGAGAGGTCTACTGTTTCCCTGCATGATTTGGTAACCTCAAAAAGAATGTGGGCCAAGTTAGATTCAGCCAGCCTTTTATTGAAAGCTGAGATATTTCAATGTTCAAATTCAAAGTAGTCATCAACTGATATTGCAGCCTCTCTAGTGTTTATAATGTGTTTCTGTGTGTTACCTCATGAATGTACATGTATGGTTGGACATCCCTCACCTGTAGCAGGGGCCTCTGGACACCCAGAACCTTCATGGTATCAGCGCTGGCAAGGATCTTCAACGGGTCAGATGTCTTGCTCACCGCCTCAATTTCCTTATTGATCTCTGTTCGCACCTGATGTATCAATGGCAAAGCACTGCATTACATGGACAGCATGAAACAGACAAGGAGGAGAGCACAGAAGAGGCAGAAACACTACTGACTAATAGCTTAGAGACAATCTGTATTTAACACATACGTTGTGATTTGTCACTTCTAGTGAGAAGAGATGATTTCCTGACAATAGCCAAATCTGTCACTGGCATTTAATTTCAACAAATCTGGTGAGTCTCCAGCATCTCATTTAGGGGGGGATTGTGATTTATGCTTATTAGATGATCTAGAGATGTTTGTTATAATTATTTCATTTACAGAAAATTAAGTATCTACTGTAACTACCATTTGTGCTACTGGAGTGACCACATATGGTCAAACCTGTCTTGGATACGAGTGATGAGTGGATAAATAAGAGCAGACATGGTATTAAGATTACACTACATGGGATTGACAATATCATGGTCTGAAGTACCACTTCACTGTGATATTTAAAGGTTTTGAAATATCATGAAGAGGTACAGCGTTCAGGTTGGCTGACATTTAGGGCTGCATACAAGCCAAGTGAGTCGGTTGAGTTGTTATATCCAGTGTAGTATAAAAGGTTCCAGTTGTAGGATAAAAACAACTCCCAAGAACAGACTGTGGCTCCCAAGAACAGACTGCAACAAAGACTCCTGTCAAAAGGCACCATGCTTTTTCTTTCTACAAAAGATTACAACAGTACAAATAATGGTCACAGTCTGTTCATGGGAATTGCTTGAGTCCCACAGGTGGGATTTTTAATATGAAGATATTATCTTTTTGGACAAGTTCCCATGTCCCATTAAAGCCTTGTTTGAAGTGCTGTCATACCACTCTATCAGACAGTATGAATTATCACCATCATACTGACCTGGTTGAGGAAGAGGTCGTTGATGTAATAGGTGAGGAAGGTTCTGAGCTGGCACTGCTTGGCTTGGCCGGGGGCGGGGCCCATGTTCATCTCTATCTCCTGGATGAACCTGGAGGCAGTCAAAAACAAACGTTACAATGGCTAGCACACAGACAAACCAAGACCACCTGGAAATAGAAACTATTTCTCCACCATTGATGTTTCAGTGATATCACAGAGAAAATGAGAAAGGGGCTTGTGATAAACATAGAAAGAGAGTTTGTGTCACTTGTTTTGAAATGTGGACTGGATGGGATATACTGGATGGAAAATGATGGAAAAATGTTCAGTCTTGAGCTGCCTTTGTGCAAGGTAGTTGACCCTCAAATGGTCCACTGGAGTTGCTTAGTAGCTAATAGTGAAAGAGTGTAGTTATACTAAGCAACTCTCAAGTGTCAGTATGTGTGACAGTAACAATGAGAAGACGTGCTGCTAAAGAAGATCATGTGCACTCAGCAAACAACCTCGGGTGAAGAAAAATACATCCGAACCCAATTACATTTTGCTTCACTGCTAATTCTATATGAACAATATACAATAGCCATTACTGTATACTATTTCTAAATATAAACTACATGAATGTGCACATATGCACTTACATTGACTCCTTGATGTTATGAATTTGATTAAAACATAATTTGGTATGCAATCCTCAGAATCCTCACAGAAAGCTGGCGTTTCATTGGTCAGATGGGGTCAGACAGTAATGTATGGGTTGGCAGAGGCATCCACACACACCTCGTTTGTCAGCGAATCACTGGTCAATAGCCTTGTCTCACACACTAACACACACCACAGGGCAAACCACGCAAGAGTGAGTGTGTTGTCAAGCGCTCAGTACTTGTAAATGCACAAATAAATCAAACTCTTCACAAAAGAATGCTTTGACCTATAACAGGACATGAACTTATGCAAAAAATGAGAAAGAAAGAGAGGGACAGAGAGCCAGAGATGAAGGAGATATCAAAAAATAAGAAATTCTAAAGTAGGAAGCTATGGATAAATAAATTAGGAAGAGTCGATGGGGAAGCAGAAACAGAGGGTGGAAGACAAAAAACTGGGGAAATGAGACAGGAGTTAAGGTAAAAATATGACTCCAGATGGTGATTTGGATGGACAAAACCATTTGTACAGAGGATGATGAAGAGAAAAAAGAGTCCTTTGCTTGGAGATTGTGTCTTTTCGCTATTGAGGTGCAGTAGGAAGAAGAACCAGGAGGCTGCAAGACTGCAGACAACCAGGGACATGAAGCCAGGCAGGAGCTATAGATCAGTGGAGGTGGATGATGGATTACCTAAGGTTTATCATGCATGTGCGCATGCACGCACGCACGCACACACACACACACACACACACACACACACACACACACACACACACACATATATATACACACAAAAACACACATGCACACATTCACACAAATGCACAAGGAGTAGGATCATACTACTCAGCATCTGTGCCCAATTAGTCAGCAAAGAGCTGAGGCAAGTGTATGTGTGTGTGTTCAGTGCATGTGTGTATACACTGGTGTGTCAGAGAAAGCAAGAAAGTGAGCGAAGAGCCTAGACCTAAGCTAAATCCTTCATTGATTCCCACTGAAACTCTACTGCAACAGAAAGTTAAGCAGAAGAAACTCTTCTGTGGCCTCATTAAAAAAGTCAAGCTTGCAAAACAATGGGAGCCAGGCATGCAGCATCTCTGTATAAATATGTAGAGAACATAACTTAAGCACTTCCCCTTCAAACTAAATACAATTGCTGCTGACAACTTCATTTTCAAAAATCAATGTCAGGACAAAAGTTTCCAGTTTAAACGTGCAGCATGCTGTTCAGAGATTCATCATGAACTGTCATTATTGTCACTGTTTCAATACAAGCGTCAGGGTGATGGATCTTCAAGTTAGTGTGTGCACACAGATGGATTTTTGTAGGCAGGAGTGATAACATTTGAGTAATGTAGCAGGGAGGAGGCAGTAAAACAGTTTTGTCTATCCAGACGACCATCTGGATCCGAGCCCCAGGCCCCTTCATGAGGACAATGAACCCATGGATGTGGCAGTGAAGTTAAGCAGAGGTAACAGGCCTAAATAATCTGCTGGGACCAACAATGCTTCAAGAACATCAAGGCCACAGTATCAGGAAGTTTATGTTCTGAAAACATTACTTTGGTGCGAAAGCTAACATGCATATGAGATTTGGATACAATATACACTTTCTGTACAAAGATTCACAAATCATTTGGAACGTACAGTGGTCAGGTAGGCACAACTTTCACATCAAATGTGGGAAAGCCCAGCTTAATCTTAAAAAATACTAGTATGGCTCATGTAAGAAGTTTTTTTTGTTTGTTTTGTTTTGTTTTGCCACTCATCATCATTAGAACCACACCCTCCTATCACCTCCCTTCCTGACAGATGACATGGCATACATACACTATATTACCAAAAGTATTCGCTCACCTGCCTTTACTCATACTATGAACTGAAGTGCCATCCCATTCCTAACCCATAGAGTTCAATATGATGTCGGTCCACCTTTTGCAGCTATTACAGCTTCAACTCTTCTGGGAAGACTGTCCACAAGGTTGAGGAGAGTGTTTATAGGAATTTTTGACCATTCTTCCAAAAGCGCATTGGTGAGGTCACACACTGATGTTGGTCGAGAAGGCCTGGCTCTCAGTCTCCGCTCTAATTCATCCCAAAGGTGTTCTATCGGGTTCAGCTCAGGACTCTGTGCAGGCCAGTCAAGTTCATCCACACCAGACTCTGTCATCCATGTCTTTATGGACCTTGCTTTGTGCACTGGTGCACAGTCATGTTGGAAGAGGAAGGGGCCCACTCCAAACTGTTCCCACAAGGTTGGGAGCATGGAATTGTCCAAAATGTTTTGGTATCCTGAAGCATTCAAAGTTCCTTTCACTGGAACTAAGGGGCCAAGCCCAGCTCCTGAAAAACAACCCCACACCATAATTCCTCCTCCACCAAATTTCACAGTCGGCACAATGCAGTCTGAAATGTACCGTTCTCCTGGCAACCTCCAAACCCAGACTCGTCCATCAGATTGCCAGATGGAAAAGCGTGATTCATCACTCCAGAGAACGCGTCTCCACTGCTCTAGAGGCCAGTGGCGGCGTGCTTTACACCATTGCATCCGACGCTTTGCATTGCACTTGGTGATGTGTGGCTTGGCTGCAGCTGCTCGGCCATGGAAACCCATTCCATGAAGCTCTCTGCGTACTGTACTTGGGCTAATCTGAAGGTCACATGAAGTTTGTAGCTCTGTAGCAATTGACTGTGCAGAAAGTCGGCGACCTCTTTGCACTATGCGCTTCAGCATCCGCTGACCCCTCTCCGTCACTTTACGTGGCCTCCCACTTCGTGGCTGAGTTGCTGTTGTTCCCAAACGCTTCTATTTTGTTATAATAGAGCTGACAGTTGACTGTGGAATATTTAGGAGCGAGGAAATTTCACGACTGGATTTGTTGCACAGGTGGCATCCTATGACAGTTCCACGCTGGAATTCACTGAGCTCCTGAGAGCGGCCCATTCTTTCACAAATGTCTTGTTTCACAGTCTGCATGCCTGAGTGCTTGATTTTATACACCTGTGGCCAGGCCAAGTGATTAGGACACCTGATTCTGATCATTTGAATGGGTGAGCGAATACTTTTGGTAATATAGTGTATATCAGCTATTGGTGATAGTGATAATGGTGGTGTTGATGAACCACCAAAAACATTGCAGAGAACTATCTTTGCAGGTTGTTGCCTGTACAAAGAAGCTCTTGCCCCCAAGCCACTGCAGGAAATTCTAAATCACCTTCACAAAAATATGGAGAGCATGTCTGAACTCTCATTGGAGAATGACAGTG
This sequence comes from Myripristis murdjan, assembly GCF_902150065.1. Taxonomy (NCBI): domain Eukaryota; kingdom Metazoa; phylum Chordata; class Actinopteri; order Holocentriformes; family Holocentridae; genus Myripristis; species Myripristis murdjan. The sequence continues at coordinate 11,128,612 of NC_044002.1, forward strand.
AGCGTCATTTGATCTGTCCAGGCTACAACTGAGCTTGACTTTGCATTAGTCTAAATTAACATTTTTACTAGCTGTCAGGAACTACTTCCCAATGAACCAAAAGCTGACCTGGTTTGATAAGATTCTCAACTTGGCAGGCTAGATGTGCCTCTGTACAGTGAAGGTTGGCGGAAGTGTTTTTTGTCCTTTGGAGAGGTCTGAAAACAACATATACTCTCCACATAAAATATTCAGTGGATCATTTCCAGGTTCATATTTTAATGGCAAAGTAGTATTGTTTCATAAAAACATTAATAATTTCAGGCAAACACTACAATGGTTTCTGAAACAGCTTGTACAGCTGCATAGGTTGGAGGACTCCATGGGGAAAAACACTGAACCTCTGTGTCTGTCTTTGTACTTTCATTTAGAGTCATTTGCAATGAAAGCTGACTATTGCCCAAACTGGACTGATGACGTTTGGATGGGACAGATTTCGTCACCCAGAAAAATAGCAGCAAACATTAAGACAGGTATCGTTGGCCATAGCCACTACAGGGTACTGTAGTTTAGTTATACTCACCATGCTGACATTCCAATAGAAATCTACCTCTGATGAATCCCTCTGCCCCTTAACGCATTTCACAGTTTAAAAGATTAATTAATTTCTACCTTACTATTTTACTACTTAAAAGCTACATTCATAATGAGAATCCCTCACCAACCCCAACTCAAAGAAATATACATACTGATAATATTCATTCAAAGGACCTGAAATGACCTTCAATCGTTTCAAAGCCACCAGAAATAAAATTTTAAAAAATAAAATTAATGTCTGCTTTAGCTTATTTAGCTGTTATAGCTGGACCCAATGTGGCTTTAACAACATTGATTTCATTGCCAGGTGACAAACACAAAACACGAGCCAACCATATGGCACGGGACACAGCTGAGGTGTGAGCCAAGTCGCTAAGGAGCCGCCATGCAGATGCCATGGAAATGCCACAGAGGCGCAGCAACTACACAGTATGGACTCACCCCTGTCTGTGAAATCTTAATTAATAACCTTAAATAATCTGCTTATCTACCCTCACACACACAGGCAAACAGCCAGACACCATTTCCTTTTGGTCTAAAAATACTGTAGCTCACGCACATACGTGTGCGCGCGCGCGCACACACACACACACACACACACACACACACAGAGGCATGAAGCAGAGGTGAGAATAGCAGTAGGCATTACTCTTAACAAGGCTATTAGCCCAGATCATTGAGAGATACTGCATTTATGTGAATCTGTGGGGCTTGTTGTAAATGTAACTCCAGTGAATGTAATAAAACATAAAAATACACTTCACTGATATGAGTAAGGAAATTCGATTTCTGCCTACTGTCCTCATCAGGCAGGTCTGAGGTCAGCGTCACTTACACAACAGGACTTGGTAGGGATTAAGGTATTTGCAAAAGGACACAAAAGCAGGGTACATCCTTGCCAACATGGGCCTGGGACCCAGGCCATCAAGGCAAAGGATAGTTTCTATGACCACTAATTCACACTGCCACACAAACTAAAAACTAGGGCAAACAAATAGCTCCTATTAGTATACCGAGAAAAGACTGGTTTTATCATGTTTACAACTTAAGGACAGAGTTGCTTTACAATATAAACAAATACTGAGAGGACTGTGACATGGATGTAACAGAAAAGAGGGTAAATTCAACATGTTTTCCCCACGTTTTATTTTGTGAAATAGTTAATCCACCTTCTCCTAAAAGTGCCATTATGTCACTGAAATCGAAAAAATCAATTTCCCACTTAGTAGTCACAGTATAAAGACTATCTTAACTGTTTTAAAGCAAGAAGTGGCCCTATTCATATCATCCTACTCACAATTTCACACTGTTTCCTTATTATTTCTCTTCTGGGTTTGATTTTCCACCCAAATAGTGCATTTATGAAACTGCAGCTGACTTAGCAGCTGACTCTACAATCCCAAATGTCGGAGCTTCGCACCAGCATGTGAATGCACCAGAAAATGCGTTGACTTTTCCATTCAATGTGGGCAATAAACTGAATTATGACACACACAAAAAAGCCAGGCTGTAAGCAAGTTTCAGGTCCTTGGCCTGCAAGCTGATTTTCCTACTGCACTGAAATTACTAAAAAGAATGGTTGTCTGAAAAGTGGAAAAAAGCATTCAAATATATAAAACATTGCATGCTCTGGAAAACGGTCAGTAGTAATGGATATATGGGATGAAACATGCAAAACCAGCAGATTGGTCCTTTAAGAATAATGTGCATTCTGAGTGCCATTCCTGAAGTCTGAGTGGCATTTCCCCTCTCACTAAGGTGAGTTTCTTAAAACCCATCCCAGAAGACCAATTTTTTCCTTACCAGGGGCACAACAACTACATTAACCAGGCAGATAGTACACATAGAATCAAGAAATTTGTCCATCTAGAGGACTAAGACTTGCTCCAGCGTTCAGCCGTTGCCACACAGTACTAGTCCATACACTCATTATTAGGCCCACAGGCCCCAAGCAACTCATCTCTAACATTCAAACACACACACACACACACACACACACACACACACACACACACACACACACACACACACACACACACACACACACACACACACACACACACACAGCAGTCAAATTTGGAAGCACTGCGCAGCATCCCCGCTCCCCTTAGGGCATGTTGTCTTCTCTGGATTCACCACGTCTCCACCAGTCGCATCCCAGTTTCTTAGCAGTGCCTGCTGTTGATTGCACTTGACAGCATCTAATTATCTGTCATTAGGAAACAGATGTCAGAGCCTAGGGTCTGGAGCTGGATAACTGGAGATGCCATGCCCTATGTGTGTGTTGTTAGAAGAATAACATTGCTGAACACCATAATGTACTTACATGCCAACAGGGATTTAGCTGATTAGTGGACCCGTAACACCCTAATGACTCTAAGATTATTCAGAGATGTCAAGGTTTGATTTTTCTACATCAGATAACTGAAACAAATGAAAATGGACATGAGCACAGATATAGCAGCATCTCTGAATTGGTTTCCCATTGAAAAGTAAACCAAAGGTGATAAACAGTTCTTTAAAATGGAAAGGGTTGGGATCCCATCATCAATCTCTATCTGCAGCACTGCGGCTTTCAACAGTGTATTGATACCAAAAGAGAAATGGAATAAAGAAAAAGATTTGAGGAAAGACAGCAGAATAACAGAGTGCAGCAGGATAGATTAGAGACTCAGCATTTTCTTAATCTCTCAGAATTCCCCGCAGGCACCAACTGATCAGCCATGGTGAATTCTGATTTCACCGCCCAGAGAGAGAAGCTGGTCCTGCAAAACCTGTCACACACCAAGGACAGGACACACTGAACTCCACCCAAATGACAGAGAGAAAAAGAGAGAGAAAGAAAGAGAGACAGAGGGAGAAAGGGAGCATACATGTATATGGTACATCCTGAATAACTCTTTCCTTGCCTTTTTCTGTGTAATGCACATACAGATAAGTGCACACAAACAAACACACGTGCGCACACACACACACAATTAGCCACAAACATTTGGCCACACACCAGTTCTTATAGTCACCACATCCAGAGAGTGTACTTGAAAGCTCTTGTCTATCTGAGGTTATTTTTACAGCACCGTCACCATCCGTGCTACCCATTCACCTCAGAAAGATTTCAAAGTCATAAAAGGAGTTTAATGGATGGGGAAACTTTATGGGTTTTATGGCACATCCAACATTAGCTTTCATTCCAACGAATGGGACAATGAATTCTAGCATGGCAGTTTTTAATTGTTATCCAACTGCGTATTGAATATTGACTCTCTGGGAATATTAGCCACTCCAATACACACTACTTAGTCATTTCCATAGCAGTATAAAATTAACTAAGTCACAGGCCAGCATAAAAAGATCTATTAACTTATATGATTTCAAAGCTGTAGAGCTGCATTAAACAAGACAACTGAAAGGATGAATGTGGACAAAGCATATGCAACCTAATTTGATTGATTACTGGCTTGATCCAGAATATCAATTTTTCCATAAAACTGTATGATTTAAGAAAAGCTTTGATACAATTGCTGGTTCATATCATATTTTTGATTGAATATCATTCCCGCAATTACCACCAAGACCACTGGATGGCACTATGTCAGCTTTCTCCACCAGATTAAGCTGCATGACCAGTTGAAGATTCTTTTATCACAAATGGTTGTGAGGAAGAATTAAGATTCCATTTGGTGGGTTACCATCTGAAACCTGTAAATGATTTGCTGTTGTGTGCGCATGCATTTGTGTGTGAGAGACAGGGAAATAGACAAAGGGAGCAAGAGAGAAAGAGATGAGTAAATAGAGAGATTGTTTGGTGGCGTGAGCATACTGTTTGTGTGATTATCTGTCTGTCTGTCTGTGTGTGCATGTGTGTGTGTGTGTGTGTGTGTGTGTGCACAAGCTCATCAGTGCTGAGCAGCAGCAGAAACAACAAGGCCTGGTGAAATGCATATGGTCTTCCCACACACCACCCACGCCTCTGCCAGACTCCCTGTTGTTTATGCCCTGCTCTTGCCCCCAATGCTGCATCACATCCGTTGAAGGCTCCCTGTGTATTTGTGTGTGCGTGAGAGTGTGTGTGAGTGCGCGTGTATATATTTGAGGAAGACAACAACAAGGAGAGAAAGATGGAGGTGGGGAAGTGCAAAGATGCATTACAGCAATTATGCAAGAGAGTGAGAGGAGTGTGCATGTACTGTGTGTGCATGCATATATCTGTCTCTGTCTGTGTAAGTGTGTGTGTGTGTGTGTGTGTGTGTGTGTGTGTGTGTGTGTGTGCGCACACGTTTGTGTGTATGCGCTCATGCACTTGCTGCAGCAGGTATAAATGGTCTTCATAATCAGGATCCTTCCCTGGGAGAGGTAGGGTAATAAGAGACATAAAACAGAGGTCCATCCTCCTGTAACCTAACCTACAGAGACAACTCTGTATATATATCAATATGGATAAGAGAGGAGAAAGGGCTCCTACCTCTATATAACCTATAGATATTATTTGTTATTTTAGCTCATTAGTGCAGGCTTCCCAAAACATGTTCATGTCAAGGCTTGCCAGCTGGATACAAATACAAACAGATCCAAACTGATCCATTTCAAAGGAGTGTTGTTGTTGGATGTGAAATGAAACAGGACAATTATTTATACATCAGGTTGGTATAGCATTTCAACCTGCGACCAGAACAGTAATTCCAATTACACTTTCTCTCTGTCCTGACTTCAAATCCAATAATAGTGACCTACTTCTCCATTTGCTGGAGGGGCCCCTGGGTTCCCCTCAGGTACCCATGGGCTTCCCCAGACTCAACTTACCAACCCACAGCATTACAGAACCAGATTATATACTGTCTATTTGGTATTTTTGTTGTAGACAGTTACATTGTCAAATGTGTCTGTCTCCACTGTGAACAGACTGAAAAACAGAAAGAATTAATGCAAACAGGTATGCAGGAGCACAGGTAGCATGGCTGCTAAGTTAACTGTACCGGTTAAGAACTCTATACTGTAGCCCTGATATTAGCATTTAGTGAGCATGTGAAATTATCATGAATAATGTATATTATGAGCATTACAAAACCTGCGAAAGGCATATGGAAATGCACAAGTGTAAATCTGGGGCAGATGTAGGAAAATGTGCCTCATGTTCATTAGTGCTTATCTGCTTGTGACACAATGGCAGGTAGGTGCATATTTGTGTATTTGCACCAGATGTTCAATCAGTGTATGAATGCTTTTATGCGTGCATGCGAGTGTGTGTGTCTTTATGTACCACTGCTTATATGCACATTTGTGCATATGTGTGTGCACTTATTTGTGTGAGTGTATGTACTTTGTGTGTGTGTGTGTGTGTGTGTGTGTGTGTGTGTGTGTGTGTGTGTGCATGTGTGAGACGGCCTGTCGCGGTGTGGTGCAGACCAATTAAAACAGGGGAGATTGATGACCGGGGGCTGTGAGTAGCAGCAGCAGCAGTAGCGCTAGCAGACAGCTGCTTCCTGCAGACAACAGGAAATGAGATGGCCTCGTTTAGCTGACACCGCCACACCAGCACCGCAGAGCCACAAAGACAAATCACCACCCTACTGCTGCTACTGGCCTAATACTCCATCTTCCTACACGCTGCTCTCCACCTTCCATCTCTTTATCTCCCTCTAATTCCACCTTATATTGTCTATTCTTACTGGTCGTTTGTCCAACAGCAACGTAGCCAAGGCATATCCAGGTGATATAGCCCAGATACTAAGTATAGATATGCACAGAGAGGCGGGTCTAGGCCACTGGTATACATAATTAATAGACGCTCCCACTTTTGTTTGATCCTAAAGTGCAGCCTGAAGGCAACATTCATCATTACTTTGGTGTTCTTGTTGCTATACTCTACTGTAGCTTGTTACTGCCATTTACACTGTAGGCATTTTGGGTATGTAAGACAAGCTCTGAGGTGATGTATGAATAATGTTGTTCAATTTCAGTTCAATTCAGTTCAAGTTCAATGTCAAGATTCAATTCCAGTTCAGCTGGCTTGGTCCCAGTGTTAATTTTGGCAGGGATTTTCATTTAAGTTTTACTTTTAGTTATTCTCAGAATTAAAAATTCTGTTGAAGTCAGATTTTAACCATTTGTGATTCACACAGTTTAAGGTAAATTTCAGTTACTTTTGTCTTTTTAGCATTTTTTTAAAATTGTGTTTTTTTTTTGGTTTTTTTTGTTTTGTTTTGTTTTGTTTTTTGTTTTTGTTTTTCATTTCACAGTTTTTGTCAGGGAGAGAAGAAAATTAACTATGAAATCATTTTAATATTTAAGGATCAACATGTTATCCTTCTGGTCATAACATCATCATGGTAAAATTGGTTGTTAACAAAAATATGATTTTCGTTGATAAAATTAACAATGCTTGATCCATGCAACAGCATGCCATGGTCTATGGCCTGATTTTGAATCATTACACTCACAACAGTGTATGTTGGGTCTATCCATGACTACAACATCTTCTACTCTAATGAGACCTGGCTTCAAAGACAATGGTCTATCATCAAATCAGCTATCATGAGTTTCACATAATAGACAGTCTTTGCTGTCAAGAATGTGGAAAATGCTGAGAATTTTTTTTTGTTTTTTTTGTTTTTGTTTTTTTGTGATAGAGACAGATTTGTCACATCACCAGAGTCTGTTATACAAGATTAATTATTACAATACAAAGTAGTACCATGATAATACTTCAAAGGGTGCAGAAAATTACACATTGCATAATATTAAGAGCTAGTTTGTCTTCACGCTATATCCTGTGAAATTTGGATTCTGGGGTGCGTGTTTGCTTTTTCTCATTAATCCCGTGAACATAATCTGGTATCCTTGCCACTTACAACATTTTAAAATCTGAAATAGATCTGTCATAAAGGTTTGGCTTGGCTTCTATATAGTGGTATAGTAGTAGTACTACTTCAAATTAATAATATTAATAACAGCACTTTACTTCAGTTCATCGCTCTACATTCCGCCCTGTCTTTCTAAACAGGAGCATCAAGGTTATGATTTTTTGCACATGTATCTCCCATTCATTTTTGAAGTCAGATTACTCTGCACCTGCATTTTTATTTATTTTTTTCATGTGTTTTCATCTTTTATTGTCCTATGAATGGAGAAAGGCTGTGGGAGGCAAGGGAGGCTCTGCTCTCTCACTCGCTACATCGAGCCATTAGGCCGACAAAGCGGAGAGGACACCCACGCATCAGAATGGGAGGCTACAAGGCCCAAATCACTGCTTTTGTTCAAGCTGTACAATGTCAGGCAATGCAGACAGAGAGGCAGGTGACAGCACTGTTTAGGACTGGATAAACGATGTGTATGCCTGTGTGCATGTGTGCTTGCATTCGTTAATGTGTGACGGCACCATCAAAACCTTTTGCCCAGCCAATTTCCTCTAGGCTTTTCTTAATGACACATACCAATTGCTCATTTAGGAGAATGCAAAAACACACAGACTCACAATTAAAAGTCAGTTAGGGCAGGTGCAGACAAATATTGGGTCTGTTTGTACACTGCTCAACACTCCAGCATTGAAGTGTTCATCTTCCCTTATTAAACAAGCCTGATTCATAAGCAGAGCACTAAGTGGCCTCCCACAGGTGCCATTTACAGAGGCAGTGGAAAGGAGAGTACTTCAATAAAGGAAGCCATGACAATAAAAAAAACAAAGCAGAAAGACTATGGTACAGGAAGCACTGGGGTATTTGTCATCCACCCATGCAGCACCCCATATTCTTATCCAAACAGTATCTATGCTTTATCTCAAAAACCCTGAACACACCTTTTCCTTTAAAACAAGAGATTTTAACTGGTTATGAAACAGTCTCAATTGAATACGGATGCTTCTATAGGACCCACATAAGCAAATGAGACCGTCAGCAAGAAGAGTGGCTTTTTCAATACAGTTTCACCAGGTCAGTGTCACTGTGGAATCAGACAAAACAATTTACGGCACACAGACCGGCGGCCCATGTTAACTGTCAGATCGTGGTTCACAGTTAACCAGGCTCAGCTGTATTTACCTTCTCTCAGCCTCTGACTCGATGTCTTGTCCTCCCACCTCTGCTGTCGCTTCCCTCAACCATGTTTGGCTTCTCTGCCCGCTGTCCAGACTGAGCTGTCACCTCGCTAGCTGGGCTGCACTAGCCACCATGCGAGCTAGCCCCCGACCCGAAAACGGTACTGTGTTTTTTTTTTTTCCTACTTCCTTCCTTGCGTGAAAAATCCTTACTGCGGGAGATGATATTGCTGTGTTGTTATCCATTTTTAGTGAAGCTAAGCCAAATTTTTGAGCATTTGCTGCAGTCAGCCATAGTCCAGGATGTAAACAGAAGCATCTCTTCTCACATTCTATGTTGATGCCTTTCTTTCACGCACTTTCAAAACAAGGCCAGATCAAGATCTTTACGGCAGAAGGCAGGGGTTCTCATCACAGGAAACACTGCCGTTTTTGTCCACAGGGGCTGTCAAAATCAACACAAAATGAAAGTTCCTTGTAGTTGCTTTAAAATGCTGGCTTCCAGAAGCCCATCAAGGTGACCCTCCTTGAGAAACATACAGCTTAGACCTAATGCTTCTGGCATTTCTTGCTTCAAGTTACTTCTCAGTCTCAGCAAAAAGGGAAAGGCTTCAGGGTCAAAGGGTGAAGCAAGAGAGGGAGGCTTTGGTCCTAATTAAAGGTAGTATCTGCGCTGTGATTTAGCTGGTATTTCACAAAGTCAAAGACAGCAGGGAAATGAGAAAGTACACACACCAGCGCTGGGTACGTATCACATCCAAATCTTTAAGTTTGTTTAAGGCATCACTGTCATCTTACAAGTCTACAGTAACTTTAAAAACGCTGAAAGTGGGAAGTGGCAGGATAGCAACACATACAATGTGAGAATCAAAATTGATGAACCAAAGTTAAACCTATTGACAACAACTCAGTCACCCTCTTTTCCTCCAACTCTGCAAACACAGACATGCATCACGTACTTCCTTCCCAATCATAGTTCAAGGTGATGCTCGAGACTTTTGGGCCCCTGAAGGACACTTATGGTCCAGTGAATGACTCAGCAAGACTGAATTGGACAACTATCCCTGGGAGACTTGAGTGCTAAGGCACTTTTCAACTTGTCTGAATACTGAGAAAAACACTTAACCCACACACAAAGGGCTGGCGGCAAAGACGGATATGAGGAGTCTATTTTAGCCCAAAGGGGGAGTCAACAGAAAGTGGCTCTGAAGACAGCAGGCAAGTCGAGGTCAAAAGTTTAAAGGGCTTGTTGTGAGGAATTGACCATGGTTCTGATATTTTCTGTAGTTTTTCTCTTTAAGTGACAATGGCCAGAGGTGAAGGAAGGTGAATGTGCTGTTAAAGGTGTGTACATAAAGAAAACGCTTTTGCACTAACAGAGAAGGGTTTTGTCTCACCATTCCTATTTTGTGGTTTGTGTGCATAACGATTTTTCTTTATTCCACCCACCAAATATATACCAGCATAGTATGACATCCCTATACCGTGCTGGTGACATCTACAGGCTCATCTATTTCTCCAAACAGGTTGCCAGAATTGGCCATTTCACATCATATTCCCATTTGATAAAAAAAACACTTTATATTTATCACTTCTTCCTTCCATACCGCATCCCCTTGCCCCCCTCTATCTCGCCAATCCTTCATTGCACTCTTCCTCTAACCACTTGGTGTCATCTCTCCTGTTCCCTTATCCCGTTTAACCCTTCAAACTCGGCAGTCTTTCCCCTAATTCTCCTTTCTCTATTTTTACTGCTGTTATCTCTCCATTGCACCATTCCAATACACAACCTCCCCACCTGCCCTCTCTCTTTCTGTCTCTCATTCTCTCTCTCTCTCTCTCTCTCTCTCTCTCTCTCTCTCTCATACCATTTAGACCCTTATGTTAGTGCAGGACTTTTCATCCCATGGCGTGCAGGTGGTAAATTGAAATGGTTCTAGGGTCTCCATTGAAGCCTGATTGAATTCAAAGAGAAAAAAATGCCATAAAGAGAACTGGTGGAGGGAGGTCTGAAATACACTGAAGGACTTTCCAAGCTATGACAACGCTGACAGGACATGAGGATGGGTGAGAAGGAGGAAGGGAAGGGAGGATGGGAAAAAAAAGGAAAGAACGAGGTAAGAAAAAACGAGGGAGTAGTGAGGAGAACGATAGAGGGAGGAAAGATAAATAGAAAGGAGGGTGAAAGGAGGGAATTAGAGAGAGGGGGAGACAGAGAGAGAGAAGGCAGAGTGATTGAAAATGTACAAAACTCTTCATTGGCATGAAAACCAACCTATTACCTATCACAGCCAGGCAGATAGACAGAAACACAAAAACCCCACAAGCGTGCACCCTTGATAGTGACACCTCACAGAAACGCCTCAATCACGGTTTGCGTGGCCTGGAGGGAGTGAGGTGACAGGTCTCATATTGGGGACGGCCGACAAATGCAATTCCAGGAAGTCAGCTCTAGGGCTGTGTGTCTGTCATATCTACAGCTCTGATAATACTACCACACATCACATTACACCGCTGCAATAGCCACCACTCAGCATACAGGCCACAGACAAAATGCAGGTGGAAACACATGGGCATACACACATGCACACACAGGCACACATCCACACATGTGGAAACGCAACATAACACACTTACACAAGTGCATGCACCCACAAAGACACAAACAGTCCCATGCACATGCAGGCATTTCTGTATACATTACTGTCTGGGGAAATATGATGTTTGGGGTTAAATTATTCATTGATCCTTTCATAGCCTGTCCGAGCCTACTTGTTGTAGTGTCATGTCTCAAGGAGTGTGTGTGTGTGTGTGTGTGTGTCCACTTGAAAAGGCTCTCAGGGGAGAGAGACAACCTTGAGCTGGCAATGACCTTTTACTGTGCATGCTTAACTTCAAAAAGTGACAGGTGTGCACGATTGTGTATGTGTGGGTGTGTGTTGTATGTTCATGTATGTGGCCATATGGTTAAACAGAGCAAAAAATTTGAGGTATCAAGATAACCAAAAGGTGATAGAGGGGTGGCAGCAAAAAAGAGGAGAGAAGAGGTGAGGAACTCTGAGGAACAATATTATTATTTGAGCAGAGCGCGTTAGGAAGGAAATGAGAAGAAGAGAAGCAGAAATGCATTAATGGCTATCACAGCAAATCAGTAAGACATATTTAGAAAGGTGAACAGTAAAAATAGGATTGAGACATGTTAGTTTGACACACAGTCAATCTTCAGGGCAGCAAAATAGTGCCATGTGCTCTCTTTATGTTATGTCATTTTATGAAGATCTGCCTTGCCTTGAGATGGGTACCAGAAGATTAATTCATAAAGACATCTTTGGCTGTTGCAAAGACCATGATGACATTGCTGAATACTTTACTGAAATAAAGTTGAGCTCAACCACATAAGCTTGAGCTGTGTCTGGACAATGTTGTAAAGACCGTCTCAAAAAATGCTAAATATTGCAAAATCTAAAACTCACAGTAAATCATATAGTCACTTGGAAATTTTGAAATGTCAATACTTAAGACAATGTTGCAATCATAGTCTGCAGTGTAATGGGGTGAGAATAAATGGTGTAATAAGGTTAAGACGAGATGAATGTCATGCTGCAGCAGGTGTTTACCACCACTGTAGTGTATCTGCTGCACATACTAATGAAAAAATGTAAATCACGCTGTATTTTGGATATTAATTGACAAGAAGAAGGTTTTATCATGTTTTCCTCCCTCCTCCACACCTCTCCATGTGTTTCTATGGAAATATACTGTAAATGTCACAGACGGTTAAGGAACTTATACACTCCAAGCATAAAATCAGGAAGGTACTCTTAATGCCACCCCAGCAAGGATGGTCACCATGATCATAATTATTATGTAATGCACTTCCCATCATTGCTAAGATCAACTAGACCCAATGGACTTACTCCAACTAAGCAAGTTGGCATTCTATTACCTTCTAGTGTGAAAGACACTTTAGCCAGCCTACCTCCTGGAATCCTCTCATTACTGATGTGCAGTTGCCAAGGGAGCTGGTGTGATATTCAATACTTCTGTTTCCCATCCCTCCAATCTCATTTACACTTGACACCTGACATTTGCATAATGTGCTTGCTCCATCTCCTATCGCATGAAAGAGAGGATGGGGGTGAGGGGGTTAGTAGTGTGTGTGTGTGTGTGTGTGTGTGTGTGTGTGTGTGCGCATGCACTTGTTTGCTTATGATGAGTACATATGCCTATCTAGATTGTGTGTATGTGTGTGTTCCTGTGCGCACGCGTGTATGTGTATATGTGTATGTGTGTGTGTGTGTGTGAGTGAGTGTGTGTGATGCAGGCAGGGGTTAAATGACTTCCTCCTTAATCTCGCTCATTAAGCATGCAGAGAGCTCCGAGTGCGCCACATTGGCTGATTTGGGACAATTTGCGGAAATGTTGGCAGGAACACATAGATGTGCATGCTAATTAGGAGTGCCATGACCCTAATCAGTCAGAGACGAATGCTAAGGTGTCAGGAACACACGGGATGAACATTGTTCTTTATCTTTTATAATGTAAGCAAAGGGAAGGGTGAGGTACCGTGTGTGGGGAAAATGGCACTCCATAAGAACATCAGAGCCTGGCACCAAACTGGTCTGACCGTCATTAGGAGTGCTATCACAATCCTACTTTCTCATTCAGAGTATCATACATTCCAAGAGTTTACCAAGCACTCTGGGTGCTATGGATTAAGGAGCTGCTGCAGTCGAGCATTCTAATATTAACAATGTTGTGAGCAATACCAAGCCAAATAAAAGAACTTGCCGGCAAGCAAGCCAGTTTAGATAGATGCCTTTATTGTCATTGTATACTCGATACAATGAGATTGCAATAGCTCATCACAGTGGCAGTCATAAACATACACATAAACATACACATAAGAAGAATAAATACGAATAAATAAAATCATTGGATTTAAAAGTGTGAGAGACTAAAAAAAGAAAAAAAACTCTGCAACACACTTTGAGGTGAGCCTTGAGGTATGTATTACTAGTTTGATTGTGCGAAAATAATTTTCTTTTCATCTTCTCCTCATCACAAAAGTAATCTGAATTCAGAAATCCTTCAGATAGTTTGTGTTCAGCTCCCAGAACGTTCTCTTCTTTAAACACAGCATTAGATTGCTGAAAAACCGTCCTCGTGAGGGGGGAAGGTGAAGTCAAAGTGTTTGAGAGATGAGAGAGGTAAGGGAGGAAAGATAGTGTGGAATTCAAAGAGACAGAAACAGAGAAACAGGCAGTATGGAGGGGGAAATGAAACTATGCTAAGATTAGTACCACTGATTATATGTACAGTACACCATCTCCACCCTTTGAGACAATGCAAGTCGCATTTGAGAGTTAGATAAAGCAAAAGGAAGTGTGCAGAAGTACTTAATGTGGGAAAAAGAAGTTACACCGGTGGTTGATAATTGTAAGTGAAGCCAATGCAAGTGTTACCTGGACTCTCTCACGGAAAAACTAAATTTCATAAGACAAAACTCCTCAACCACTCCCGTATACAGTCTGCTGCCTGCCGCCTCTTGTTAGAGAAAAGAAGTCAGAATAACAGTTGCAGACACACATACATACATACACACAAATAAACATTCACAAACACATAATGAGGATAGTATATTGTTGCTGTATAAGCACTGAAAAAATGTACACCCCAAGAGGTTGTTTATTACAAAGAAGACACACACACACACACACACACACACACATACACACACACCAAACCACAATCCGGTATGGTGCCAATATTCTTAACTTTATGTCCCTGAACACATTATAGGAAAGAAACTCTCAGAATACCACGTGAATTTGTCAAAAGTGCTATGTGTCCAATATCTATCATGATATCTTTATCTAGCCCCCCTACAAGAAAAATATAATCCTCCCCCACATCCCTTCCAGCCAGAAAGCAAGTGAGCCAGAGAAGAGCGAAATGTCGTACTTAGCAAATTGCATTTGAAACCAGGGGGGAATAAATACTACAGATAAAGACTGCTCTAATGTGCTCAAATCCATTAGAAATCTCATATTCACACATAGCAGAAATCACATTACAAGACGGCCCTAATGTCATTTCACAGGGTTTTTCCACCAGCATTTGCTGCCAGGGTGAGACACTAACATCAAACATAATGGATTTTTGCCTTTTCCCTTCCCTCCCCGCCTGTCTCCCTCGTTCATTCCCCTCTCACAGTCTATTCTGTTCGAGGCTGAAATTCCCTTACAATGTTCATTGCTGAGGATATGGGCTCTGTTTCGGGTGGATGTAATGAACTTAGCCGAACAGTTGTACAGGAGGGAAGGCTCACAGCCAGAGGGGGCTATGGTGAATGTGCTACATTTCCACTGTTCATCAAATCCTCAGAAACACATGGTAGTTCACCGCTGAGAAGTTCTGCTTTACTCCAAAGGTGTTGCTATCCCCTGACTTCCCATGCTTGGCTTATTCTAGTAATAATAATGAGAAGGAATGGGGCAAATGCAGAAATATAATTTGGCCTTCTGTTGGTTTAACTTGTAAAGTGAAGGGTTTAAAATTTAGACTGGTTCATCTTCTTCTGAAAAGGAATGTGACACTGTTACAGATCCTGCCCGAAAGCTTATCTTAAAATGTCAAGAAATTCGTAACCTTTAATGTGGATTATATGTCATTAATACAGATGTATTATGAACTTTCAAATGTAGTTGTCAAAAGAAAGTCGTAGGATCTCAGTTTAAGAGTCGATATATATTTAAACATAGTTTCTTTTTAAGCACCCCATTTTATGCTAAATTTTTGCTTTTTTTCTTCTTCATCTGTTAAGTGGAAAAAAAAGAAAAATCAGCAGATTAAGCTGTTATCAAAGCTGTTATCATCTATGGACACATGTACTGCAGTTCTGTTTTTGTTGCTGTTTAGTCAGCCCAGGTTAAACCTTATCATCCTTATCGTCTTTTAGGGGCTAAATTGTATGACCTTCCATTCAGACAAGTCCTCCAGGTTAACCTAGATAACAACCTCAGCTACTGTTTAGCTTTGTCTCTCAAACCTGTAACCTTCGAGGCGTTGTGAATGCTGAACCTATCGGCTTCAAATCCCATTGGACTTAAGTGGAGTCTTGTCTTGGCCTTGGTGTCTTGATAAACTGCAGGTGATAGCATTGGAGAGAAGAGAAGAGAAGAGAAGAGAAGAGAAGAGAAGAGAAGAGAAGAGAAGAGAAGAGAAGATCCCTAGACAAATTCTATTACAGTCAGTCAGCCAGTGTGACTTTTCCACTTGTTGCACACTCAATGAGCACACCATGACTTCAATATGACTGATTGGTAATCTCTGCAGTAAAGATGGGGGGTTGAACAAATGAAGAGAAATATACATCTCCCTTTAAGGTGCACTGTGAACTTTTTGTTTAACTTTTGTATCGAGGATGATTCACTTTATTCACAGGCTACAACTGGTTTATGTCACATCCAGGGAGAGTGGCCCTCTTGGAGGACAGCAAAGCAGTTGTGAACAGAGTCAAACTCAGTAGTTTGCTTAAAAAATTTAACATATGCATCAATGTCATACAAAGATGAGCAGAGCTGTGGACCAAGTTACAGTCCAACAGTCCAAATCAAAGACTACAGTGACTCAAATTCAAATAAATTTTCTGCCCAACAACTGTCTGCCCCTGTTCCTATCCAAAATATGACTTATATGAAATGTCTGTCATGTTCACGATTGAGTAATTAAACAAAGCAAATTAAATGAGGTATCACAAGAGAGGAAAGTGTTTTATCATGATAGCAAACCATGACCTTCTGATAATCTTTAGACCTAGATTTTGCTCACAAACACACAAATACACATTTCAAACTCCAATTAACAGTGTTGAAACAATTTGATGTATTATTTAGTACCAATTTGTTTCCTATAACTGCCTGGATTCTGCTTAGTCACTATTGGACTGGAGGCTGCATTGAGTGGAGACCATCTATCTATGAGGATAATTAACTATCCGTAGAAAGATGGACTAGCTTATGTAACCACCAATTAACAGATCACAACAATCCTTTCAGAGCGAGTTGGGGAATTATAATGAGGTTTAATGACTTGTTGATTGGTTGTTGGGTTTGTTTAGAAAAGTACACAGGGCAGATGTGCTCAGTGAGAGCTGGAAAAACAAGCTCCCTTCACACCCTTCCTCAAACCACTGCAACCATATAATACAAGGGTGAGTGTATGCGTGTGTGTATGTGTGTGTGTGTGTGCACAAATACTGTATGTGTGTGTTGATGTGTGTGTGCATGCATGCATCCTCCCGTATCAAGCCCCCCACGTACCCTCTCCCAAAAACACACACAAACACACACACACACACACACACACACACACTGACACTCACACACACACAGGCTACTTTAGAAGCCTAACCCCCAGACATGGCGAGCGGATCAATCAATTACATCTCTGCTCCAGCAATCAAACAAGGTTATTATCAGGCAGCGGCTCGCCGACCTGGAAAGGCCTGGCCAATCAAAGGCTGCTGTGATGTGGGGGCCGATGTTCGCTCATGCGACGGTAACACAGAGTGGCAGCTCATGCCGTCAAGGGATGGAGGGAAGGATGAGAGAGGAGGGAGGGAAAGGACAGAGACTGATTGCAAAGGAGAGAGACGGAGCAGAAGGGAATGCGTGAAACAGTGTGAGGGAACAAGAACAAGAGAAGATGTGAATGTCTCTAATCTTCAACACTCCGTCCTCACCTTGACATTACGCTCTGAAGGACAGGAGAAGATAGAAAACACAAAACACCTCTGCTTTCTATATTTTTCCCCCCCAAAATTACAGTTTATAGTGGACATGCAACTCTTACACATTTCAGCTGAGAGACTCCTATTCTCCTTTTGAGTGTCTGATTGCATCCAGGAGAGACTAAGGTTAAGGTTAAGGTTATTTTATTGTCTCTTCTAGGGTTAAAGTTAGGGTTAGGGTTCCAAATTATCTTGGATTAAGGGAACTGCTGCATCAAACCAGGCATTACCTGACTTTACAATAAAAGCATTTTAAATGTCTGGGAATGTCTGGTTTGATGCAGTAGTTCCCTTAATCCAAGAGAATAAATTAAGTTTGACCTTAATCTTTCAGGGATGTGATCAAATACTAAAAAGGAGTGCAGACGTATGAAAAAGAGTTTCATGTCCACTATAAACTGAAATAAAGAGATGCAACAAATGAGAGAGATGCAGCCAAAAACTGATGCAGCAAGTAAAACAGAAAGAGAGAAACGAAGACAAAGAGAAGAGTGAGAAGAGGGGTGGTGAAAAGCAACACATGGTTGAAACATCTCTTCATTGTGGCTCAGTAATTCTCTTCTTGGCAACAGCTCCCACCGGCATTCATTCACTGAGCATTAAGGACATTCTGTCTCCCACTTCTGTGCTTTCATAGCAACAGGTCTGAAGAACCATATTAGGCTTAATTAAATTATTGTACACTTTCAAATGGAGCCACAAGATTCCATTTTATTAAATCATTGCTGGCAACACAACAGACACACAAACACAGACTCACAAACCCGCAAATCTCAAGAGAATACAACCTAATCCCATTCAAACACAGCCAATCACAGACAATCATGCATTGTAGGAGGCAACATCAGTGGGGACAAAATGACTGCGTGAACATCTGTGTAATGCTGACCGAGGTCATCTGGGCAAGGTCCAAATATCTGTATGAGTGTGTATGCATGTGTGAGGACATGTACATGTATGTGTGCATCTGGTATATATGAGTGTTTATCTTTTTGTCTGTATTCCAGCACAATTTCTGCCTCTAATCGGACCAGGCAACATTTCCCGGTGTCCACCGTTTGCCCCCACACAAGCCTCAAACCCTCAGGGACCTTCAAAGCCGACTTCATAAGAGGTGCACTGCTGAGCGTTCAGACAAACTAGTCCCCCTTAAGCCCCAAGTGACGACTGTCTGCTTCGCGTGGGCCTGCTGGGCCGGTTGCCTTGGGAACAGAGTCCGATTCCATTATGGGACGGATAAACACAATCAAAGAGTTTATCCATCCTTTATAGCCAGAGAAAAGACCCCCGCAATGATGGATCTAATCTCCTGCACAATACCTGGTTTGTGTGTGTGTGTAGGCATGTGTGCACGCGTCCATGCTAGTGTGCATATGTTGTGTGTGTGTGCTGCTGGTGTGCACATCTGCGTCTCCATGCATCAATGTGTGTGTGCTTGTAAGACATGAGAAGATTGAAAACTCTGCACCTCACCAGAAAGTGGCTGAAGCTGCACTTTTAGAAAGCGATAAAAGCAGCGGTATTATTTACAACATGCTGCGTATGTGTGAGTGTGTGCGTGTGTGTGTGTTGTCCTGTGGGGAGGGCATCAGAGAGATAAAAGAATGAAGAAATGGCGGAGCTGTGCCAAGCGACAGGTGGGTGCCCCTCATAGATTCATAGCTGGCTAGTATGGCGCCCAGCAGATATACTATGTAAGAGGTTTTCTTTTTCCCCACACACTTCCTTATTTCACATCTCTTACTCTGCACATGCCAGACCACTCTCCTTCTGTGTTTGTTTTTGTTTCATCATATTTTTTTGTTTCATTTGCAGACCTATCAAGGTCTACAAATATCAAAGTCTTAAGTTTCTTGTCAGTCTCTCTTTGTGGCATGCTGTCAAGCTGCTATTAACCAGGTATATGTGTATATCACTGTGTCTGCAGGTGTATATGTGCACCAACAGGTTGGTATAACACCCAGCAAACATGCTATCTAAGACCCTCTCTATTCCTTGGCACTTTCTCTCCCTCTGTCCTCTCTCATCCTCTTCTCTTTCACCTGTCTGTTATCTCTCTCCTCTCTCCTCATCTTTTCCTTTGTGTTTTCCTTCCACTGCTTCCCATCTGTTCTCTTCTCTGTTGTTAGGTCCTTTCTTCTGCCTTCTTTATCTCTCTCTCTCTATGACCTTTCCAGTGTAAAATCCCCTCTCTCCCTGATCTATAATTCCCAGCTATGCTCCCAGTCTTTAATGGGTGTGGGATAGAAGGAGTGAGCGAGGGAGGGTGCTGTTTACTGAGGAAAATCCTCCTGAATGAGTGAGAAAAGATTAGTAAAGAGAGAAAGAGCTGGCAGAGCAGAGCTGTGCGTCTGTGTGAGCAAGACTTAGGACTAGACATCCATGCTGCATTTTAATACTGTCTATGTGCATACGCTTTTTTGATTAAGGCTACAGATAAATGTTTAAGGAAAAAAAAAAAAAAAAACACTACAGCCCGATGAAGTAAATGATTGAAAGGTCCAACTCCTAGACATATTACTGATCATATTTTTGTTCCTTTAGTCATTGGTGTATTTTACTTGTTCCCATACAACAGAGGTCAGACAGGGCAACTTATACAATAACTCTGAGCACCAGTGTTCCCAAGGCAGCCATTCCAGCAATGTGGTATTCACTCGCCCAATAAATTTCCTCGGGGGAATCAACATCTTAAAAGAGCTATATAATTGCATGACTTCTATGGATCACAAAGACCAGTGGAAAAGAATGCAGGTAACAGGTTGACATACTACTGCAGCACTGCTCTGACAGATGAGCATTAATCAAGCCTGTTTTTCCTCTCTGCTTACCATCACCAACCATCTACCAGTAAAACATGTGAGGAAAAGTCTAGATGACAGACTGTCAAAACAAACCTCATCGGATGTGTGCTGTGCCTTATAAAGTATGCTACTTTAAACAACTTTTGACAAAGTGTGACCAACTCATATATACTCTGATTGTCATCAATTCATCTTTGCAATATAGTTACTTAGGCTACATTTATTTAGTGTCACAAAACTCTCCAGATCAGGTCAATACTGATATAGATATTCCCCCACCATTTTCATATATAGCAATTTCTACGATATATTTAACACTATATACTGAATACTGAACAGTCTAAATTGTAGAGATATACTAGTCACAAGCCAAAAAAAAAAAATGTATGCGACTATCAGTATGTTGTTTTAACACCGAGCATGTTCCCTTGCAGTTATTCAATGATTGGATTTGATATGCAAGGTATAATTGTCTTGGCAGGTGTTTGAGAAATAATTATCATTCACAATGAGCTCACACGCTTTTAAAATATTCTGTTTTCTGAAAATAATGAAATTCAGCACAGCATAGACTTGTCCTTCGAGAAATAATGGACTTCAAAATGTCAGCTCGAATGTGAAAAATAAAAAAATAAAAACGTCCCTCTTGTTGGTGGTCTTGTTTGAGAATTCAACACTGTATGACTCAGCTAAATCAATTGAGAAACCTCAAAAGTTCTTGAAAGATCCTCTTTAGATACTCATTTTCACCTCTAACTCTAACTCAACTCTCTTTCTATTTGTCTGTCTGTGTGTGTGTGTGTGTGTGTGTGTGTGTGTGTGTGTCTATATGTGTGCCTATGTGTGTGCTTGCACAGGAGGGGAGTTAATGAGAGTGTGAAATTAGTGCAGTGTCATGGTGTGTGCCGTTTTCACCACAGGCTACATCGGTGGGAGGCAGAGCCCTTCTGTCCTTCTTTTCCTGTCATCTAGGTTTCCATCCTCTCCTCCTTCCTTTCATCGTTTGTTCCATTGTCCTTCCCTCTCTGTCTCCCTCGAGCGCTGTCAATCTCCGACCTTGTGCCTCTTCTCTCTCGCTCGTCCTTTTACAGTCAAACACGTACACTTGGAAGTTGGAGCTGACTTTCTCCTCTGCCTTCAGTTTCTTTTCGCTGTTGTGCAAACTGTTCTGGGGCTGTCACTCAGAGGCACTCTGTACGTATGTGTATATCTACACAGCACTAGAGGTGACTACTTGTAATGATGCTGTGTGTGCGTATATATATATTTCTGAGTGTGTGTGTGTGTGTGTGTGTGTGTGTGTGCAGGGAGAGGCCTGTGACAGAACAGAGTGACTAATAACTAACAACTGACAATCAACTGTGACAATGAGGATTTTGACCCAGTTCACCTCGCACTCCAACATCAGCTCAAGACAGTACTGCAACACTAAGCGTAGCAGCTGCATCTCAACTTTTATTAGCGGGTGAGCAAACAAACACTTTTCCTACCCCACTTTTCATTTAGGTGAAAATTTGACTTTCAGTGGAAATAAGCTGAGCTTAACAAAATAATGGACTACTTTCACTTGATCAGCGTTGTGGTTATGTGTGTTGATCAGAAGTCACCTTCAAACAAAAGTGTCCATTGATAGCGCTCTTGCGTGTGAGATCGCAAAGGCATAGAAGTGATTCAACAGGCATGAAAAGGATTCAGCAGCTGCTGACTCTGTAGTAATGTTAGTTGGTGCTGCAGATTGTTTTCATGGTTAGCTGTAATGATGAAGCCATGAACAAAGATCCCAATAAGAAGGGGAACATTTTGAGTTAGATAAGGTAAATGTTACACAAATCCATGCCACTGATCATGTAGACCATGTGTTATACTCAAGGCCCATGGGCCAAATCTAGCCCTCGCAAATTTTGATCCAGCCCACATATCAATTTAGGTTCTCAATCAATATTGCCCTGCCAGTAATAGCCGTGGTCTGCACAGTGACGCATGCCCTCTGTGCCAATCCAAACAGACATGGGTGCCTCCACCGCACCAGCAAGATAGCAAGCTAGCTGACACAAAATGGCTCAAAAAAGACAAGTTGATACTGAAGGCAGACAATTTCAAGGGAGGTGGGAGATTGACTACCTCTTTACTGAGTATGAAGAGAGGCCAGTGTGTCTTCTTTGCCATGAGACTATCTCCGTTTTCAAAGTATATAATTTGCATCATCATTTTGAAACCACACACAAGCAGAGATATGAAGCCATGGAACAGAGGCTTCAGAAAGTCGCCAAACTGAAAAGAGGCATGCAACTACAGAAAAGTTTTTGTTTTCTTTGAGCCAAATCTCAAAGTGACAGAGCTGTGAAGGCAAGTTTCATCAAAGCAGAGGAAATAGCCAAATCAGGGCACCAATCCACAAAGAGGAATTTTCTGAAAAACTGTATGCTAAAAGTGTGTGACACCGAATGCCCCAACTAATGACAAGCATTTGAAAACATAGCATTTGCAAGTATGTCACTCCAGGTTGTCAGCAGTGTCAGCAGTTGGAGCAATGTTGTGGCTAAACATTGCTCCAAATTTAGACTAAATTTTAGTGAGGGTAAAATGGCATGGCCATTTTCAGATGGGCCCCCTGGCCTCCCACCTCCAGATATCTGAATGAAAATGGGCTCTATGGGCACCCATGGGTGTCCCGTCCGCAGACATGCCCACCTTATGCTAATCCCATAGAGTTTGGGGCCACAAACCATGCTGTGCCAAAATGTTCTTTTGGCCTATTGTAAAATGGTGAGTTTGTGCATACTGAGGCCAAAACAGCCTTGAAGTTGCATAAATTGGGTTTGACTGGAAAGCTGAAACAGCACATGTAGGGTTTAAACTTGCCTATTCCACCACAGTTGAACATTTTTCATGAAAAGAAATGGTGGTCTTTGTATTCGAGGCCAAAGCATCTTCAAAGTGGTATAATGTGGCTAAATAGTATGTCAACAATGGTGCTTGTTTCGGTGACTGTAAAGTTTATTTGTGATTTTTCAGGGTTGTATGTGCAGCCTGTTGCATTCCAAAAGGCTAGGCTGTATGGGACATGTAAACTACATGAATAAAGAGCTTTTTACAAACAAACGAACAAATAAATAAATAAATAAATAAATGTCCCACACTACCATTTGGTTGTGATATTCATGTCTGTGAAACAGGCTATGCGAAACTGAAACAAAATTTAAGATTCCTTATTTTGTTTGACTAAATCCTAGGATGGCTAAGCAGGCCCTTTTGGGACTTTTTTTAAGGGTTTACATTGGCCAAATTGTTTGTGAGAAGGCTATATTGGACATGCAACAATATAAGATATATATATATATATATATATATATTTTTTTTTTTTTTTTTTTTTTCAAATGAATATAAGCATGTCAATAAACTATATATGTCTGGCCCTTGTGATTTGCAGCTCCCTGTGTGACCCTCAGTGAAATTGAGTTTGACACCCCTGATGTAGACTATCAGTGTAGGGCCAGAGGCGTCAGTGACCCAAATTTGGAGGGGCACACACCCCATTAACTTTTTTTTTCTTGTTTTGACTGACAAGACCACAATGGCTATTATGGCTAAAATATGCGCCTAAAAAAGTCACCCTCTCTCCTCTCCCTTCACATAGTGTTCAACTCTCCACCACGTTAGTTTGCCCACTGCTGGAAAGCTGCTGTGGCAGGATGCTCCATTTGCAGAAAAATAAGACAGCAGCAGGTGAGTCTGTGTTACTTGTCATTTGTTTTCCCACACGGTTTCAAAAAGCGGGTGCTCCCATGTGTGCAAACTGTATCTAAGTCGACATGAATAATTTTAATATAGTTTGGCCTGTTGTTTTCTTCAGAAAAGCCTGGCCAAACTCCATTCAAAATGTTTTGAGTTTAATGTTGCCTTCCTTATCGGAACAGGTACACAGCAACCAGAACATGGCGTAAGACCTCTGACAAATCTTACAAACTTAACATCGTTCACTGACTAGAGCAAAGTTAGGTTTAAATTGAACTTTTGGTATAAAGTTTATATTTTCTTTTTAACTCTTTTTTAACTCTTTTCTTACATCTTCCATAACATCTTCAAAATGTACTTTTTTTCCCTCCCACAAATAGACTGTGTGTTATTTAACAGATACCCAATAGCTTTAGTACCTTTAATCTTAGAAGTCCAATACCAACTCTGATAAGTTTGCTGACATCTTTATGTTTTTCAGTTTGGGTCTAAAAGTTTTTTCAGGAATTTTTAATCACATGATTACACATAATTTCTAATAGCTTTATTAACATTTAACCCAAACCAAATATGAAGGCTGATAAAAAGTAGTTAAAATAACAAACTTAAACATAACTATTAATCTAAAAGCTAAACATTTTGCAAAAATTATTTTTGGAAAAAAAATACATATAAATTTGAAGTTGTTAGGGGGGGACATAAAGCATCTCAAAGCTGACAAACTAAATATAAAACTAACTTGAATCTGGTTCAGCACTGATTCCAATTGCTCACTGATGTTCCAGCCACAGTTGCATATCTGTTTTGATACATACATTTGCTACCCACAGTAGTGAGGGGCGATATGGACTAAAAATTTTATCACGATAATTTCTGGCATTTATTGCGATAACGATAAAAGTGACGATAAAAAATATAAAACAATTCAACTCCATCTTTTTGACTACAAATCTATCACCGCATTCAGTCTTGAGAACCCCACAAATACTGCTCAAAAATAATACTTACTGTAGTCAAATACGCTACTAAACTATACCAATTAAGTTTAAGTAGTACACCTGTACTGCATCCTTTGTAATCACCGCTTTTTTGCAAACTTTGCATATGACAGATGTTTGCCCCACGTCAGACTTATTGTAGCCAAACCAGTTCCAGATAATTGAGCTGGAGCCTCGTTTAGCAACGAGCTCTTCGCTATCAGCCCCGCCTCCCGCCATGCTTGTTATTGTGCTACACATGTGAGCTGCCGGCTGCCAGCGGCGAGTGCGTTGCGCACGTAATTACGTCATCAACAGGAGTTTATCGTTATTATCGCGAGATGACATATTCTTACCGTGGGGAATTTTTTTGACGATATATCGCAAACGATAACATATCGCCCATCCCTAACCCACAGTAGAAATCCCCTCCCAACACACACACGCACACACACACGCACACACGCACACACATGCACACATACACAAAAACAGTAACTTTCATTGTTAACTGACCAACAATTTAGCAAGATAACTGAAAGTGTGGAAGTCTAAGACAGAAATCAATCAAACTAATAATTAGAGATCTTCCTGTTCAAAAGCCAAGGAGGCCAGGCAGAGAGGAACTTAGCCAAGCATGAGTCTGTTATTGTAATGTTATGCCCTTCTGCAAGTAGGTTGATGACTTTGCTCAAAAGTCAATACCAAACAAGCCACATTTATCGGCATGTGAGACTTGCCAAATCTAAACCCAAACCCAGATGTCCGGTGATAAACATTATCGGACAAAAAGTACATAAAAATATTAATATCCACTTTTTACTTTTGAATTGTTGGGCGCAATCTGTCGCAGTGTCAGCAGAACAGCTTTCACAGAGTGATGGTAAAAACTGACAAAGAGATAATATTTTTCTGTTGAGAGCAAAAAGATATGAGATATGTTAAGGGGAAATCAAAAAGGTGCGAAAAATTTCAAAAACAAATGTACTTCCATTAAGTTGGGGAGACAGACTGAATAAAATGGGGGGAAGTATCTGTGTGTATCTAATAACATGCAATTTAAAGCAAGTGTGACCACTCAGTGTGCATTGAATGTGTAAGTGCACACATATACAAAATGACAAGCCCACAAACATTCAGATACTTGCACAGATATAAACAAACAAAATAAATAATTAAACACAGACACTTTTGCGGGCTTGGCCGTGTCTGGCCATCCTTTGGGTATGCATGGTGAAGAGGGGTAGATTAGGGGCCTGTGGATGCTCCTCAAAATGCCAACCTCGGTCAGGGCAAGGGGTGTAAATACCACTCAAATGTCAGCAGGAGACCCCACAAGTCAGACTAAATTGCCTGCAACCTGTACAAACACTCCCCTATGCCTGCACCCTGAGTGTGTGTGCGTGTCTCTTTAAAGCCACACACTCTGACACACTTGGCTGCATTACTATACTTGTGAGGGCATTCCATTAACCTGTTTCATTAATTCACCAACCACATGCCAGTGAGTTTAAACCGCTAAATACCTGACCAAAGCCTTTACCTTAACCCTGGCACTGCCCTTTTCTATATCACATCGATCTGTGTGTAGAAAAAAAAAAAAAAAAAAAAAAAAGAACACTCCCCAGATAGGGGGCATTTTGTCAGTCCTGAGGACATACAGTTCTCACCAAGAGAAGCTAACAAACACAGACATAAACACTCACAACAAGTTTCATCTGTGTTTGGCCTCATCAAAGCCCTGCGACTCAAACACAGTAATCTACCGGTGCTGACAAACACATTCTCTAAAATAACAACACACACAACACACACACACACACTTCTGACACTTGACCATCGATCCGACTGTTGAGACTGTTGATACTTCATGAAGTGAAAAGCTCATTTTCTTCCCTCAGCATCAGTAAGAGGTATGTGGAGGAGAAATCTGTACATTTTATTGATATATTCTGTTATTGTATATAGTGCACTGTAGTATGTACTGATTACTTGAGAGCGGCATATTCCCTGGAGCAGTATTTCCTCCATGATACGGGCTGAGAGACAGGGTTTTCACCAGAAAACACATTGGACACTGGACATGCAGTATATTACTATGTCAAAGACATAACCGCATTCTACAAAGGATCTATTTTGTATTTGGTAAGCTTACTATGATTGCAGCAATGTTAGTTTTAACATGTGTTCCTGTCTCTAATGTCAACACACAGTAAAGTGTTGAATAAATAAATAAATTACTTTAGCCATGGTTTTCCAGATTTCTAATGGATTTTTTTCCATAGGACTCTCTAAAATGTAACAAAACAAGCAAACAAATGCTGATGATACTTACACATATTGTTCAACACAATCATCTGCACAAACCAACACACTTTTTTCAACTTTTGAACAACATACAATTTTTACAGGGAGGAGGCTAACATTAGGCTAGAACAAACTACAACAGTTGCTTGTGCTCCACCATCATCATGCCACCTCTAGTCCCTTCCACCATAACAGCTACTCATCACACTTTCAAGTGAGTCACTAACTTGCTGTCCAATAGTCAAAATTAATAAATGCGCAGTGGAAAAGTAAAGAGACACCAGCAAGCACGAGTTATAGCTATAGAGCAGAACACATGGAGCAGAGCAGAGCAAGAATGTGAATTAACATGCTTGACGTGTAATTATTCTGACAGCTATACAATCAGTATAGTAATTTGTTCGTAACTTACTTTTTTTAAAGCACATAACAGCTAAAAATTTTGCGGCTGGTATGTTACTGGGTGTAATTTATGTCAACAAAATGTCAGACTCACTAAGGCTTACGTTAAGCACAGACCTTTTTTTCTTGCTAAATCAAAAACCCTGTGGGAAAATAAAGAATTAGAAATCGCACCAGGGAACCCATGGCTCCAAAACGATAACTTCCTTCGGGATTTACGGATTACAAACACCCTGCTGTCAAACATGATACAGTTATAACACTGACCTGCAAAATTTATCCATGAAATTTATGTTATTCATTAATAGACTGCATTCCCCATTAAACAACAAGACTTTGTTTGTCTCTCATACACTCAGGGACGTTCATTCTCATACTTGTACAACCCACTGACGTCCTGCGCATCAACACCTGACTGCGTTAGTCATTAAAGCTGCCATGAGTTGCATGGCTGACTGCAGTAGGTGTGGTGATCCATCAGCTGAGTGCCAGCCATTAGAAAACCATCTGCAAGCAACAGTGCTCCACTGGCACAAGCAGTCTGGAAAGGGCAGGCTGGAGAAAGAGGGAATGAGCGAGAGAGCAACACAGATAGAAAGGGAGCGAGTGAGAGGGCCCTGTGTGCTAGGCAGTTTACTGTGATTGATATGAACCATTACAGACAACAAGGGAGAGGTAGGCAGAGAGCTAGTCACCATTTTATTTTCGGTCATTTGTTCAGACAAAAGCTAGGCTAGACCCACAGTAAGCAGAGGGTGCACGTCAACTTGTGTACATGAGGGAGAGTGACACAGAGAAAGAAAGAGATTCATTTTGGGATAAGGACGATGCATTTGTGTTCAGCAATGGGACGCATACACTCACAGAGGACCACCTGCAATGCAAGCAACCATAAAATATAGGTGCACATGAACACACACACACAGACATGCACACACAACTGGAGATCTCCTTTCAAAGAGCATCAATCGGCCAAGCAAATAGCAACCTGACAACTGACATTACAGCCCCTGTGAATAGGGATGCCAGCTTAGCTTAACTTAAAGGACCACTGTTCTTATTATTAAACTGACTGACATACCTCTATTCAAGTGGTTAGCTTGGTTGCCAGCAAAGATATACTCATTGTTTGGCTGCCAGTAAAGTGGAAGCAAATGTAAAAATCAATTTTGCATTTTTTTAACCTGTATTTGTATTAGTCATGCTGGGTTTTACAGTATGAATTTGTCTGAATTCACTGACTGTGAGATCTAATAACTTTGTAAAGCCAACCATCATAAAGAGAGCACCCCTAAGCTAGCTATAGCATGTTGTCAGGCTGATGGGTTGTGTTTAACTACAGCACTACAGGCTGTGAATAATCAAGGCAACTTTACCCTCCAATCATCTGTGAATATACAAGGGATTTTAAGGGAAAAAGAGAATTGCTACACAAACACAAAAGCAAATTTATCTTGCTTTAATGCATTAAAGGAGATGGGCCATGCTGTAAATTCATAGACAAATATGCCGAACACCATTGTGAAGTGGGAGGAAACATCCCTGTTTAATGGATCCATGAAGGTAATGTATCACTGCATGGAAGGCCAATCTAATTAAACTGCTTCACTATTAGATTTACACAAGTCTACTGGGACTCCGATGCTATATAGAAAACTACCAGACATAAAAAACATTACCACCAAAGGCAATCCCTCAGCATGCTCGGATATACTAGGAAACAAAAGTGGGTGGATGTGGAGGGAGGGGTCCCAATTCCTAAACTATATCAACAAAACATTCTGAATTGTATATATACAGCATTACGTCATGTATGATTAAGCATATCCCACAAAGGTTCAAATCGATAGATGGTCACTAAGAGGCTATATAATCCAATTAGCCAATATTTTACTGGTATTGAGTCATGACCAAGCCTTCATGCACTGTGACTGACAGGGCTATCCGCCTTTGAAAAACCATTATGACACTGGGACTGAACAACAGAGTTAAAAGGTTAAATGTACATAGAGAAGCCTTCCTGAATTGTTTAACAAAAATCTAAGAAACTTGGGAAAGCTCTAAGGTTTCAGTCTTATAGGCACTGGAGTGACGGTTGGAGGCTTTACATAACTCATGAGGAGTTCTTGACATATCTGATCTGAAAAAATTATGATGACATAAAAAATCTTAATTTTGTTCTATCATCCCTACAATAATTGCCTTTCTTAGTTTGATCTAAACATTACATTCCAGAGTCTAGTTGTAAAGTTATAAATATTTTCAAGCACGATTCCAGTCTTGCAATCCTTTCCAGTTGTCAGGAATCCAGGTTATTTGGACGCAAAATCTCACTAATCACCGATGATTAGATATTACAGTCTTCCTACTTGTTTGTGCCCCTGAGCACATTCTCAATAAATCAAATCCACCTTAACCAGTTGAAAAACCTGAACCATATTCAAATAGATCTTTGTGTATCAATCAGTGCTGTACCTGAGGAGAGGCTGGAAGATCACAGTGATGTTCCTGGCTCCTGGTTTACACACAAACTTCATTTCTCCCCCTTCAATCAGGTTGTCATCTGCTCCACCTGGAACACAGGAGACAGGACTTCACTGAATCAGACATAGAAAATTGGACTTCTATTTAAAGCAGTGTTAGTACTAGTGACTGTGTCTATTGTACCATGTGTATACTGTGCAAGCCAGCATGTACATA
This sequence comes from Myripristis murdjan, assembly GCF_902150065.1. NCBI lineage: Eukaryota > Metazoa > Chordata > Actinopteri > Holocentriformes > Holocentridae > Myripristis > Myripristis murdjan. The sequence goes on from NC_044002.1 coordinate 11,158,936, forward strand.
CATAATATATACTGTATATATGACGGACCAGTGGACCAGTCAGCACAGGTTCAAGGCTTATGTTAGTAAGCATCACGCTGCTGAGGTGTCCATGAGAAAGATCCTGAATCCTAACTATCAAGAGAGATAATTCCCACTGGAGCAATAAATTATCACATTATTAATAACAAAATCTTCTATCTTCTATCTTCTATCAGTCTATCTGCATGGGAGTAAACATTCAACCATAATAAACCCATCACCCGATCAGTTCATCTCTCCATCACGACTCTACAAGCTTCCCACACGCTTACACTCCTCCATGCCCCTGCACCACTGCGTGGGTGAACCCCACGACTAACAAGGTTAATCAGAAAATCATTGCCATGTAACATGCTCAGACGAAGCAAGGGAGTGAGACAGTGGGGAGAGGGAGGGTGAGGGTGGAGGTGGAGGTGTAGAGGGAGGGAGGGAGAAGGGGGAGAGGGTAGATAATAGGGGAGGGAGAGCGAGAACACTGTAGCTCATTACCTCCACTCATCCTGAAGTAATCAATATAAGTGACGGAAAAGAAATTGCGTCTTGCTGTCAATACAGCAAATGCCAAGCAAAAGGGGATGTTGTGTGTGTTTTGCATGTATGAGCATTGTGACATTGCGAGTACTAAGCACCAATGAATGTATGCACACATTCAAGTTCACATTAGTGCTCACAAGCAAATTGTGATGGGTTGATGAATATGAATAGTAGATAGGCAAGGCAGCGGCATTCTCAATGCAGTAAGGACAATGTTATTCATTAGGGTTTGGGTTTATGGTTAGATCCTGTGCCACTCAGCAGCATTACATCCAGGAGACTGGAAAAAGCAGAAAATGCAATAAATTAACTTGGAGATTCAAAACCAGAGCCCTCTGATTAACTTGCAGAAAAATAGTTACCATCCTAGATTACAGGAGGAGTCTATAAGAATTGAACCACGATATAACGTGGATTTTAGCCCCCTGTTACACCTGTTCTATAGTCTGCGAAGCCAGATGTGGTTCTAAGAACTACTTCTGGGGACTTTGATCTTAAAAGTGGTTGCGGATGCAACAGTGATACGGACTGGCTGCTCTTCAAGAACCCACCTATTTGAGATATAAACTTTCACTCCTATTAAAACATCCTGAGTAGAAGCAAATGTGTTTTTAATAACAGACAACAATGCAAACGCTACCTTGCTAACTTCATCTTCAAAGTGATTATTTTCCTTGAAAAAAACATCCAGTTTCCAGTTTTAAGTATAACATACATTTGGAACATCATTATTTCAACCCACGTTTAAGCAATATCTCTATATAGCTATTTCTAGGACTGGAGTTGAGTCTGTTCTGGTCAGGAGAGATGGTGGGTGTGTATAGAGTAAGTGAATAGACACGTTGGAAAGAAATTATTCCAGATAGTGTGATCAAAGCTACTTTGATACAGTTGAGGATTGGGCAAAGGTGTGTGTATGTGTTGATGGTGAGATTCCACTTAGGCACAAAGCCCTGGCCTGCTGCTATCCTCTATCTATCTCATTTCCATGACCAAAAAGGCCTTGCAAAGCCTGTGTGATATAACACAAGGACACCTTGCCATGGTGTGAAAGCCTGTCCCGCATTACCTGCACACCCTGCATAGCCGTGCATTCAAATGCATATCAACCCATTGTTCCCTGTGCCTGGCTCCATAATACATTTCTAATGGAACAAGTTTCAATTGAAAAGCATGGGAGACAACACTCTCCGTATTTTCATTAAAATGACAAGGGAAGCTTTCATTCCATCTGAAACTTTCAGATGGTGGGTTTCTGATTCTGATCTGTTGCCATGAAATTTGCCCGCACAGTAAGCCTGCGTTCTCGTCGCTAAGTGGAAACTGAGATGAGGTCCAATTCACTCAAACTCTCTGTCTCTATCTTCTCCATTTATTCATCCTTCCTTTGGTGCCAATTCAATTAAGACTCAATTACAGGCTCCTAAACAAAGCTGCTGCCAACGCTCTCCCCTGCTCAACCTCCCTCACACTCTCATATTCTGTCTTTCATGTTGTGCCTCTGTCTCTCTCCCTCTGTCAGTCACTCTTTCTCTCTCTCACTCTCTCTCTCTCTTAAAGCATCAAGGTGGAAAGAGTTGGCTAAACTTTTGTTTCCTTGTCATCTCATCAACTTGCAAACATTCAAGCTCCTGTGAATGACATCAACAAGTCACAGACTCTGGAGAAGTTAGCGTTACTTCTTCGCTCTGAGAGCCACGTCTAACCAGTAACTACACACACACACACATACACACACAAATACGCACACAGACACCACACCAAACTGACTACTGTGTGTGTGTGTGTTGCCAATGACAGTGACCAATTTAATTTCATGCTCTAAACATCTGCATCAGTGTCAGACAAAGGAGCGAGGGAGAGACCTCATTGATCCGTGGGGCCTGGGACCAGCTGCCAACAGGGCATAGTGCTGATGAATATTAAATAGGCCAGCGTTAATATGCATGGGATTCTTCAGAGTTGTCTAGACGTGACAGGGTTGCTCCGGTTGCAGGTCAGGATGCCACCAAACTGCTGCCAGCTCTCTCTCAACGTAATGTGTGGAGGTGTGCTTTTGCTTGCAAGAGCTTGTGTGTGTGCGTGTGTGTGTGTGTGTGTGTGTGTGTGTGTGTGTGTGTGTGTGTGTGTGTGTGTGTGTGCATACGCGCGCATGTATCTGCTTGAGTATTCGTCACTGTTGTTGTTTCTATGCATGTCTGTGTGTATGTGTTTGAGTCCCCTGGTGTGTGGTCTGATCCAGGATTAACGCGAGGGGTGTGTGGAGGTGCCTTGCCCGGCGGGACAGCAGCTGACGGCTGGAAAGGAAAGAGTGACACATTCTAATGTGGCCAAATCTGCCTGAAATCCCCCTTGAGGACTACGACTCCTTCTGCAACACACACACACACACACCTCCACAGTCACAGCATATGGCTTCCAGCCGTGTGCACATCCATTGATAAAAGGAACTGCATGCACACAGGGGCAAATGTGTATACAGGCATATACACATACACTGTCTTTAAAGACACACAAAAATGCACACACACACACACACACACACACACACACACACACACACACACACACACACCCATACACTGACACCCCTCCAGCCCCCTATAGTGCCTTAGCATGCACTCGCCAGCCCACATGTAATCAAGTCAGGCAGTGACTTAGTGAAATTGCATTAGCCACACTTTCCTGAGTTTGATGAGAAATGGGTTTGATCCTGTGATGTATTCTGGCCTTGCCCAGATCTAGGCAGGGAGAGAATGGACGTGTGATGCCTTCTTTAACACACTCCTACGTCTCCCAGGACCAGCGTGTGCTTCAGTATGCGTGTGTTTGTGTGTGGGTGTGTGAGATGAGGAAATCCAGACAGACCAGCACAGCACAGGATCAGTCATAATCCCTAATTTACAAGTTGTGTGTGTCTGTTTGTTATGTGTAGCCAAGTGTAAATTTGTGCATGTGTGTGCACATGTACAAAAGGACAGCAGCAAACACAGACGGCAGTCCAAACACTCATAATCCCCCATTGGGAAACGTGTGTGTGATGTGTCTGTGTATGTGACTATTCACACACACACATATATATACATACATACACACACATATACATACACACACACCCACACACACCCACACCCACACACATACACACTCACACACATATGTACATAAATATACACACACATATACATATACATACATACATTCTCTCCTTTACAGTCAGTATAACAAGCTTTGTGTGTGTGTGTGTGTGTGTATGTGTGTGTGTGTGTGTGTGTGTGTGTGTGTGTGTGCGTGCGTGCGTGCGTGCATGTGTGTGTGTGTGTGTGTGTGTGTGTGTGTGTGTGTTGTGCGTGTTATTGGAAAGGTCAACTCAAAAAGATCAAAAACACCTGTGATCGCTCTCTCCAGGTTCTGATTGGGAATGGCAGGAGGGCGGGCTGGGTGACTGGTGTGATGGATAATCCTCACACACAGATATACACACAAAACCACAACATACACATGCACACACACATTAAAAAAAAAAAAAAAAAAAAAAAAAAAACAGGTTGGCTGTACTAAGCCTGAGAAATACTGTAAGACAGCAAATGTAGAAGCAAATACTAGTACAGACACTAACAGACATGTTTGCAAAAAGACACTTGTGTGTTCATACAAATTGAAATTTTAAGGGGTCAGATGCATTCAAATGTGTACGTGCATGTGTGTGTGTGTGTCTGTTCAAAATGAGACTGGCAGTCATCTGCATACACACACAGCAGAAACCTGCTGATTTAATAAGATCAGGGTCCAGTTCAATAATGCATGAATCTCTGGTCAGTCCGGGGCATCCCATTCCACTCTGAAAGTCTTCATGTTTGATTGGCTCCTAATGAGAGCTTTCTATTATTAAAATTAATTTGACGGGGTGGTATCTGCTGCTCCACCAGCGAGGACACCAATTCAACCCCTCATCCGAGAATAACTGGTATAAATAAATGACAATATAAATAAATAAATTCAGGTGTAAATTGAGTTGGATTAATTATTAAAAGTGTCACTGCGGCACACAGTGTGTCTCCGTGGTCTTGGTTTTAATGAATGCACATCTGTCAGCGGTGAGATGGCGACAATGCACTCCAGTACCAGATCGGTTATTAATTACGCAGAATGTCTCTTTTGAGACATTAGGAAGTACGTTCCTAAACAAAGGACATCTTTGAAAAAACTTTGAACAGCTGGAAATGTATGTTGTTTGTCTTTCCAAAGGTCAGGCGTGTCAGTGCAGTTTCAATCTGCCGACAGTTGGTGGCAATGTTTTGAACTGGAAAAATGTGAAAATTTGCTTTGTGTAGAAAATACCAAAAGCTGAGATCAAACACTGCCCAAGCTTTAGTCTGCATGAAAGTAACAGTGCTATACATCTACATTATGCCACAAAGTTACTCTACATCGTGTTCAGTAACACACAGATTCACAGTCGGGATACATTAGTCAGAATCCTAATTCCAAACAACTATAAACAATAAATCAACTGCATCAACCTGCAGAGGCTCTTCCAAAATTTGGAAAATTAAATAAGAAATGATTTAATTGCGTTTTCACCACCTGTCCCTGCTTCTCCAAGTGAATACATAAGTTAAAAATGCAATTTAGATCCCAATAAGATTACATGATTTATAGCCAATGGTGGATCTAGGGGGTGACATGGGGTTGCAGCTGTAACCCAACTGCCGACCACATTTTGGGCAATCTAATTTTAAAAATACATGTTTTTGCTGGTCAGAAATTTAAATTTAATAAGTTGGATATCCATGTTCAAGTGAATGCAACATGGTGTGCAGATACCTGTGGACAAATTCAAGAGGGTTGAGACTATGTGTCTCTTAACAGTCAATGGCTTTGGTTGGGCTTTGTCAGGTCAAATCACATTTATTTATGTAGCACATTTAAAAACAAAAGGAATTGACCCATAGTGCTTTCTATCATGTCATGAAGGATTTAAAATACAAATGTACGAGATTGAAAAAGTAATACATAAAATCCAAGACTAAAATGGAAAACACATTGAAGAGAAAGAGGTGAAAAGTAAAATCAAGTATTGAAATAAGAACTAAAAGAAAAGCTTTGCATGAACAGATAACATTGTATCATTAGAATGGACACAGAACATAGATTAGCTGATACACTGTATGTACAATGTATAATTTCATTCAAAGCCTATAGACAGAGAAAGCCCCACCAAGGCCACTGACTACTGTGAAACAGAAAAAAGAGAACAGCACAGTATTTTGAACATCGAGGGCAGTGCTGCGCGGGCTAAACTCCAAGTATTACCAGACTTGATTTTATGAGTAACTGGACTATTAGTGTTATTGTTATATGGCACATTCATAATGAAGACATAGTTATAAGATGATGTGAAACTGATGGTTGAAAAATTATGGCAATTTCAGAAGAGCATGTGCTAATGGAACTATGTGCTGTTGACTGGTGCAATAACCAAAGGAACAAAAGTTATTTTTCCCCTAAATAGTTCCAGGGGGAGCCAGGGATCAAACCAGGAACTTTCTGACCACCAGACAACTGCTCTAGCTCCTGAGACACACCACCCCACAATAATTGTATGAGATTCAAAGAAAATCCAGCAGAACCATGCATACTCCAAACTCGGAGTGTATAAAAACCGTCTTTACCTCAAAGGTGTGTTGAATCTGTCAAAGATCTGGGAGACATTATTAGTGTGTACATGTGTGCATGTGTACATGAAAGGGTTTGGAAAACTGGGAGAAGTGTCAACACACTCCTGATTGGACCCAGCAGGGAATCAGACAGCAGACATGTGTTTCCTGTTCTTCACCTGATGAACCTGCTGCACTCTGGGATGGTAACAGAGGTGCATGTGTGTGTGTATGTGTGTGTGTGTGTGTGTGTGTGTGTGTGCGTTTGCCTGTCTACCTTCCACTGTAGTTGCTTCTGTTCTGTTGTGCTCTGTCTCTAGCCTCAAGCCTCCCTTGCCCTTGTTGCACCCTTCCTTCCCTTCTTCCCTCCCTCCCCCATCTTCTCCAATCAGCAGGTCTGAGATTAAAGGTAAACACAGGGGTGACAGTCAAAGCCGCCGATGATGACAAGACCAATGCTGATTAAAATTAGCCCTGGGTTGGTAAAGTACACACAGCTTTCTCACTCTCTGTCTGTGTGATTTAGCGTCTGCACTCTGTCAACTATTACATCCTCATTCTATTCTCCTCTCGTTGTCCTCTGCCTCAGCAACACCCAGTCATTTCTATTTTTTTACCACTTCTGTTGTCTCATCACATTGAATTTTTTATCATCTCTGTATGACACCTAGCCAGGGTGTCAGTCTATATATGCAGCACTTTGTGGTAACTTACAGTCTATTCTGCTGGCAATCACAGTAGATTTCTCATGGTCTTAATCATGTGGTCTTAATCAAACACAAGAGTAATGAACTGCTTTTGTAAATGCAGTGTTTCCTGTGGAATTGTGGGAATAATGTTGGTTCTGAAACCCAGGTTCACTCTGGAGCCCATTCCAAGATCAGTTCTCATAGGTGGTGAAAGCTTGTTTTTTAGATAAATATTTATTTGTTGTCCCCATTTTACTAGCTGTGGATGAACACAACAGCTAAATGAATGTAAACAGAAACACTGATAAAACAGAAACGCTTTTTTCAGTGGGGGCTTCCAGGGGGTCCTCTGCAAAATAGTTTAGTTTCACTAATTAAATTTAACAGAAAAAAAAATGGAGAGATTATAATTATTTATGTTTTAATCTCACCACTTTGAATCTAATTATTAGTGTTCTAATATGACATCTAAATAATTTAATACTTGACACAAACCTAAATATCTATTCATATCAGGGTCCCAGGGCAAAATCTCTTCATACAGGGTATTTGTGGCTAAATGAAAGTCAACATGAAGGTCCAGAACATGACAAAGTTTGAGTACCGCTGTAATAGGGTGCAGCGTGCATTGCACTAGCACTGATTCTACAAATAACAAAGCCACCCCTTTCCAGTGGGTAAACATACCCATAACATCACAGCTTTGAGGCAAATGTTGGCAGTTTTAGTATCAGTGATAACCCAATATAATACAACTGCTTTGCCAGCTCTTTCTTCAACAACCTCCTCTGTGTCTTCTACACCACTATCCACCACTCTTCTATCCATCAGTTCCCTAACCAGGGGCTTGGTTTGTTATGCTACAATAAAAACCTGATATTACTGTAACAAGCCACAGAACATTTCCCATAGTATCTCCCTGCTCCAATCTCATTTCAACACCACAGCTAATTCAATCACTGGGCCCAGCGCAAATGAGAACATCGTGCCTTCATCTGTGTGTACGTGTGTGTGTGTGTGTGTATATATGTGTGTGCGTGTGTGTGTGGCTATTAGAGGAAGACGGGAGGGGAATCACGTATCTAATGTTATTTTAAATATTATCATCATCCTTGTTGAAATGTATGGCAGGGAAAATTGAACATGATGTGTTCAAGCTAATAAACACACTATGGCTACAATAAGGTAAGACTTCTGCACTGGTGTGTGTATGTGTGTGTTTGAGTGTGTGTGTGTGAGTGTATGTGTGTGTGCGTGCACCACAATATGCAGAATATTCACTTTCATGCTGAACACAAATAAAGGCTTTTCAGTGTAATAGCCTGTCATGTAACAGAGGTACCTTGCATTTTATCTAGAATCCCAGTTATGTCGCTGCTGAGCAACTGAAAAAGCTCTGGCACAAGAACAAGAGGAGAAACATGTCATTTTCCAGATATGGGGTTTTCAGTGACAGTCCTGTGATGCACAGAACGTGTGTCTATGGCCTCAACTGCAGCATGTCATACATGTCATATGATCTAACTTACACTCATATCATATGTAGTATATACACAAAGATGGCATGTTATACACATGTCAGGCCAACATGAAAGCACTCATCAATCCTGGGGTGACATGTCACTTTCTCAGCACACACAGCATTGTGGGTAATATCCCACTAGGAATAAGGACACTATCAAACTGAACTGTTGAACCTGATGATATTCTATATCCAAAAAAAAAAAAGACTTCATGAAAAGGGCTTACCCTTTCTTTCTTCCTCTTTCCTTTGCGTTAGAACGGGTAAATGTCAAAACCTGCAAGCCAGAATTCCCTTGAAGATCAAGAGGTGGTTCGTATATTGTATTTGTAAAACTTAAGCTCCCTCAACTCTGGGGATGCATTAAGAAAAAGGACGGCCCTGGAGAGACTTACAACAAAGTTGTGAATTATTAGTGAATACAATATTAACTCATATAATTCATGCCTATCAATTTTAATCTGTTGCAAAACTTCCAACAAGCAAGGGCAACCGTTTGTAAGAAGGAAATTGGCTCCATGGAGACTAGCCAGTTATATTCATTTTCACTTTAAAGCTAAAAGATTTAATTTAAAGTTTAAAAGATTTAGGGGACTTTGACTTTATGAATGAATTAAAGGAGACTGACTCATTCAAGTTATTTTGTCTTGTCCTATTGCTCTAACAACCTAGAATATAAATAGTGGATTTCAGTCTACACCACAGAAACCATTTGATTAACATTCAACAGATACAGGTCCATGTGGTTAAGCAGGGTGACACATAGTACATACTGCAAGTTGTTTACTTTGACAGGATTTAATTTTCTCATTATCTGTTTATTATGAATATTCCATTTTTAGACACCTAGGCAAAGACTCTTCCGTGTGTAAATATGTCAATCTCCAATTACGGTAGAGCAAGTCAGAAAAGAAAAGAAAAGAAAATGAGAAAGCTGAGCATGAAACATGAAATTATGACAGAACGTCGCTGCAGAAGAAAAAGAGTAAGAAGGAGAGAGACAGGAAAGGAGACAGAGAGAGGTCAATCACAAGTGAGCATGTGTCTAAAACAACCCAGCAATATAATCCCTTAATAATTATTGACTTCTCTTCCAAGGAAGTTCAATTCCATCTGTGGTTCCATTTATAAATATGATAAATCATAATTGCAAGGTCGGCGGAAGTCAAGTATTGATCGCTGTATGAGATGAGCGAACGACTGCTATCCTTGAACACCAGCAACAAATGAAGAAGAGACTGAATGGCTGAAAAGGCAAGTGAGTGATTGTATATTAAAAACAGATTTAAGAGCCTTGGTGGATGCCAAACTGTGTCCAAGAGTAAGACTAAGGAATCTGAGAGAGGCAGTTAAAGGCCCCTGGTTAGTTTTGATGAGAATATACTGTATCTAAATAAGTAAGAAAAGAAAGTTTGATTGAATTGAATTGGAGATAGGATGACTTTGGGATATTTTGATCTCAGGAGAAGTTCCAAGCCTTTCTCAAAACAACCTTAAGTCCACAATTAGGGAGATTTTTGGTGGCTCATGGTACAGCACACAAGCTAAATCTTTTTATTTCTCATTGGAACTAACTGTATTTGCAAAACACAAATTCATAACACAGTCCATCATTTCACTGTGTAAGCTCTTTTTAACGATGAAAAAGGAAGGAATTCATCTCACACATGCCTACAACTGATTAAAATTAACAAATTATCATATGAGGACTACACATATGCCAAATGGAATCGGGTGCTAAACTTTTTTTTTTTTTTTTTTTTTAATTCTACTAACAGAATGTTGTCTGGATTTTATGCAAGTTCAACAAGACGTTAAATATGATTTAAACTTATTTTGTCTAAATTATATAACATGTTGAATCATCCCAGTCACAAGTATTAAAAGTATTAAGGCAAAAAACAGAAACAGTTGGCTTAACAGTGTTTTCTGTAGCCATGGCCACTGCATTTTTGGTGCAAGTTTATTTTACTGGCCATTTGGCAACAACAGTGGTGGTACAGGTCTAAGATTTTTTTGTGTTACAGTTTGTAACAAATATAGAATGGGCAGATTATGAAATCTGATCAAAGTATGGGAGAAAATCAGGAGAGAATGAAACTCTGGGAGAGCAGTGAGAAAATCTTCCAGGAGAGAATGAAACTCTGGGAGAGCAGTGAGAAAATCTTCCAGGAGAGAATGAAACTCTGGGAGAGCAGCGAGAAAATCTTCCAGGAGAGAATGAAACTCTGGGTGAGCAGTGAGAAAATCTTCTGGGAAAATCTGGATAGTTGGTAAGTGTGCTCAAAAAGACAATACATGCCACCACCAACAACACAATGCCCGTTTGGAGTTAGTGTCCAGAATCAGACCGCAGAGGTAAGCTGTTACACTGGGTAAGAATAAGCCCTTACTCCCTCTTCACTCTATAAAGCAATGGCTTTGCTTCACGCACGCACAAACAAGCATACACACCTCTCTTTGAACGCACGGCTATCAACATCTGCCAGCCCCACCCCAGATCCCCCTAACCACAGTCACCCCCACGTCTCCCGCTAGACGTTTTTCCATTTGCACCTCTTCTCCTTCCCCTCCCCATTGTGCTGTACAAATCAGCTTGACAAGAAACACCACTTCTGGTCGCCCCAAGCAGTCACTCACTTTCCACTCCTCCTCTCCCTGTTCCCCCTTCTCTCCAGGGGACACAATGCTATTATACATAAACAAGAAGCCCCTAATACAACATTGGCTTTTTTTCCCCTCTACCTCAGACCATGCATTAGGTATTAAAGGGTGGGGAGAAGGAAAGCTATTTGTAACAAGATTGGATGAGTGGGGGAAGCAGCCAGGCTGTTCTTTTTGTTTGCTGGACACCCGGTGAATGAGTCTATTTTGAATATCAAAAGGAACATGGGGAAAGTGTGAAATAGATTTGGAACACAGTTGATTATGAATACATCCCGGGAATGGGAGAGAGGTCAGAGGTGGGAGAGAGTTGGGACTGAGAGTGTGTGTCTCTGTGAGGCTGCAGGGGACGGGGAAGTTTTTAAGTGTGTATGTTTGTTTATGCGCATACGCGAGACGTGCGTACCAAAAGGCTTTGTGTACGGCTCTCAAAAAAGGAAGGTTGTCACTTCAAAAGTGCCCCAGGGCACGGTAATATTGAACACAATACAATGAACAACCGCAACACAAGGACAAATAAAATCAAAAAGCACGTAAATGCATTAGTGACTTGGCGTGGTGCAGGACCGCAGTAGTTATTGAGATATATTCACACTTCATGTCCCAGATGACCACTGGGGCACTCAGAGACATCTGCCGCCTACACAGACGATAGAGGGGCAATAAAAAGCAGAGGGCAAGGATGTAAAAGCCTAGTAGTTGAGAGACATACAGAGGCATATGGGGGTATGATAACATATCCGTTGCCGGGAAAGTGTTATTTTCATCATTTATTCATAGGGACCCATGATTGAATCTGGATGTGGCTCTGTGATTTTATACTGGGGGTTTAGAGAGTGCACAAACCCACAGAAGTACACATGAATTTGGACACACTTAGTCAAGCACACAGCCACCGATCTGACATATACATACACTGTACATTATGTTCCTGCCACACATACCTTGTGCTCCCTCCCCATGTACACCTACATCAGTGTAAGCATTACGTTGTAAACACACATTTCCTCACAGCCACACAGTGCTGTCTATCCAGATGTGGCTACATATGGAGCTGTAATGAAGTCTTTAGATGAAGCATTGGATTAATTGAAGCGTACGGGATGTGCTTCAGTGGAGAAGGCAAGCAATTAAGTCCCCTAAGCTCCCTGTATGTGTGTGTGTGTGTGTATGCCTATGCGTAATGAGATAGATGGTGGGCCCTTATACACGTATACAAGACTCGGGAGACACAGGCTACAGATATTACAGATTAATTTCAAATCCATTAAAGATATGTTGTGGGTCCAGATAACTTACAAAGTCATTAAACATATTTTACACAAACGCCGCTGCTCAGATTCCCAATCACAGAAGATTTAGGAGCCTACAGAGAGATATGTGGTGCATTGTAACCACAGAGGTGTGCATTAGGAGCAGAATGTAGATATATATTATATATCTGTAAATCAAGAAAATGGAAAATATGCACCCCACACTTAAATTTCAAAAGAGACTGGCAGGGAAACCCCACAAAACAACTCATATTTAACGTCTGTCAAGACGTTTTCAAACAGACTGCCTTTCAGCCACATATCGGTTATAGTTTTGAAAACCAATAAATCATTTTAGTCATTCATCAAGTAAAAACACCAAATATATGTTGATCATAGCTTCACTAAGATGAAGATGCTAAGATTTGCTTGCTTTTCTCCTGCCATATCATTACAAAATAAATTGTATAGTGTTTTTTTTGTTTTTGTTTTTTTTTCATGCAGGTCAGATTACAGAAACAATCTGAAGACATCACTTTGGACTCTAAGCTTCCATGAGCAACTGTTATTATTTTTGACACACTACACTAAATGATTATTCGAAAAAATAATTGCTAAATTAATCAACAATGAAAGAAAAATACCAGTAGCAGGCCTACAGTGGCAGGGGCTTTTGCACAAGCTGCAAGAGCATTTGTAGTTTTGACTTTGTACATGATTCAGTGCATGACCATTTTTATTCATTTGGTAACAGGGCATAGCTGGATTTAGAACCAACAATCAAACTCCTATTTCCAAGGCTATGTTGTGAGCATCTGACTTAATAACTACATTGACTTGAAGCAGATTGTTGAGAAAGGAGAGTTTAGGAAACTCTTCTTGAGAGAGTAAGAGACACACATGACTAAGCTTTAAGTGTTGAGTAATCCCGTAGCCAGAGGAACTCATCAACTCAATCTCTCATTTCTAACTCTTTTCCTCTCCCTCTCTCCCCCTACAGTAACTTTAATTTGAAGAGAGAGAAAGAGTCCCTTTCCACACCGTCTCAATACATATTTTTCTAATTTCTTCCTTCAGAAATCCCTTAATGGCTTCTTCGCTGGACCCTGATGAAAACAATGACTTTTAACCCTGCTCTCCCTCCCTCCTACTCTCCATCCATCTCTCCCCTCCCTCCATCACAGTCGACTTATTTCACTTTCTAAATGATTTCTTACTCCTTCAATCTCTTTACAGCCATTCAGGCCCCGGCCTGGTCTCGTGGCCAGCGCTACGCATTGTGACAGGCGAAATGAAAGCCCAGAGAAATCTCATCTTCTTATGAACGCTCCGAGGCATTCAGCCAGTCAAAAAAATATTTTTTCCCCCCTTCTTTCTGAGGTGCTGACAGAGGGAAGAAGAAAAAAAGTGAGCTGTTATTTGAAGACCATTTGGGGTTTTGCTTTATCCAGAGTTAATCAATGCTGTTCTTTTTTGTGGCAGGGCGGGGAGTTGAAACAGTTCACTTTGCATACGCTTACCAGACTCACTGTGACTGGCATTTCTTATGAACAAATAAATAAATAAGAAAGCACAGCTTGAGGGAGAGGTATTAAAATGTCCTCTCCTGCTCATCACCAAATGTATGCTAGAGTTCTTAGTCAAGTCAATTTCCCTCTGTGTATTTTTAAGTTGAATATCAGGAGATGCAACATTATTTACATTATTTACTTTTAAAAACTTCATCCTAAATTGTAATTATGTAGTTTTTGTCAAAGGACCATTTTTGCATGCACTAGGGAGTAGTCTCTATGGATTAAAAGCACTCTGCTGTTGTTGACAACACCTCTCTCTCTGTATCCTACCTACTCTGTTTTATTCAGACAATGTCAACGAGGAGCTGGGTGTGAAAAAAGAAAAACTAGCAGACAAACAGTGCTGTCAGGCACCGCTGATTGAAACCTCAAGGTCATCGCAGAGCTAGGCAGAGAAACAGAGAGGCAGAGAGAGAGAGAGCGAAAGAGAGAGAGAGAGAGAGAGAGAGAGAGCGAGAGAGAGAGAGAGAGAGAGAGAGAGAGAGGAGAATTAGAGTAGGAGTAGAGGAACAGCAAAGAGTCTCCAGGGGCTGGCTGTGTAGCTAGTTCTCTCACTATGCTTGTGTGTGTGTGTGTGTGTGTGTGCATGTGTGTGCTGGCACAAGGTAAAAACTGAGCACAAGAGCACACGGTGTAGCGGGGATGCATCGGCTATCTGCAGAGAAGGTTTTCAAGGCCTCTCCCTGTAGGCGGATTCAGCAAAGTCACCCTCCATTCGGCTTCCTTTCAATCTCTCTCTCCAATTCCCTTTTTGTCTGCCTTTCTTTTCAGGAGTGTAACTTCCTGACCTGCAACTCGCCCTTCCTATCTCTTCAACGCATCTGGTTAAGGCTCCCTCATGCTCTCCATCCAAACTCTCCATCTCTCTAAATCCCTCCATCACTCTGTGGCTGAATTGTTCCACTCCCTGCCTCCATTCTTGGCGACCAAAACACCCTCGCCCTCACTTCTTTCTCCATCTATCCTCTTCCCACTTCAGGTAAGCTACACCTGTCGGCCATCTCTTCATCACCTCTTTACTCATTCCTTTATCTATCTATTTGTACTTCCTCTTTATCTTTGTGTCTCTACAGAAAAGCCTCCATAACTTACTCTGGTAGTTTCTTTTTTTCAGGTATCTCATCGACTCCCCCCTATCATTCTATCATTCTCTCAACCCTGCTGTGCTATTTTCTCTTTTGCTTTTTAACACTACCTTCCTCCCTCTTCCTCTTTATTTGCCATATTGCTCTCATTCTTCCAACTTTGCTCAGCATCTAGCTTTCCATTCTTTTTTTCTGCTCTCTAAAAATTCCCATCTCTTTCTTCCTGTCTTCACCATCTTTCTATGCTCCCTCACTTTGGAGGTGTCCATTCCAGCTGCTCAGATGTCTTTTACCTCTCCACCTCTACATCTCATGCCTAGGTCCTTTCCTCTCTTCAAACCTCCCTCCCTCCATCCCCCATGCTCACCTTGTAGTTCTCCACTCTTGCTGTAGAGTTCCCTCCTCTGCTCTCTCAGGTAGGCGCTCATGCTAATAGCATGAGAAGATGACTCAAATCTAAAACACATAGGAGATCCAGCCAGTGGGTAAAAAAAATACAACAGCATGATAAACAAAGCAGCACAAGACAACAGAATAAAGAAACAGAGAGCAATGTGGTGGCTGTGGTGAAACAGCAGGGTTGGATTTGAGAAGTGAAACAGAATAATGTTAATTTATTACATTTTTAGTCATTTAAGCCCTTAGGTTTTATAGCTTAGCATTACAAAATACTATCAAGGTGTACATAGTCTCGACTACAGCTTGTGATGGTTGTCCGAACTTCATGTGACCTGACTGTTCTTGTCAGGCCAAAAACAGACAGGACAGAAATTTCAAGCTGCCTCTGCTTTTAGATTCTACAGTTCTCTGACTTATTTCAGCTTTTAATCAACACTTGACATAATTTTGTCTTAAGGCATAGCATTTGTTAAAGTGGCATTTAAATTTCCTTTTGGATTGGCTTTTTGGATGGATTTGACTGATGGCCTAATGTTAAATTTAAAATTTCCATCCATCTACCTATTTTAGTCTGAGGGCACTACAGAGACTACAGTTAATGAAAGGCCTAAAGATAAATTTCTACAACAAAATGTTGGGTTTTACTCTGGCTCTTACGAACAGTATAACTTATTCTTTCCAGAGCTTCTGAGATAATATTTGTATCAGCACAAGACATGATCTCTAGAAGTCAGGACCATGAGAAGTGAAGAGTGAGATCCTTACTTGAAGAGGGATTGCTTGGCACGCTGAGGTTTTTTCTTGGCAAAGAAAGCAGCAAACTCACTGCCGGTGCTGGCATAGGAAAGCTGAGCTGAGGGCTCGGCAGCGCTGCGGCTGTTCTTCACATCAAGGTAATCCATAAGCAGAACCTAGATGGCACACAGGAAAAGGTCAACAGCTGGCAAAAGAACTAAGGCACAATGATTATCTCATGGTCATGGTGAATGTTTGTCCTTCAACTGGATGGTTCTACTGTGTACCTGACCCTGACCTCTGACCTCCTTGCCTGGTACCAAGACTGAGCTGTCAGCTTGTTACACTCTGGTTCTATCTGCAGACTTCTTCAAAACTTTTTAAAGTGAACGCGTGATTCACGGGTCTGGAACCAGACTACTGACTTCACTGAGGAGAGCAAAATTTTCCTTCAAGGATAAATAAAAGACCTCATTGTACTCATCATCATCATCATATTATTATTATCATATTATCATTACTTAGACTTAGACTTAGACTTAGACTTCTTTTATTGTCATTGCACAAAAAAACACAGCAGTGAGATTTTGGCAACGAAATTTCGTTGCTTGGCTTCCGGATTACAGCAGAGATGAAATTGTGGGACCGTTTAGGTATATATAAATATAAATATTATACATAAATATAGTCTATATAACTGGTATGATATGGTCTATATAACTAGTGCTAAAAAACAGGAGCTAAATAGTAATGAGTGCAATTTAGAATAGCTAGATAAAACAGAATGTACAACAACAGACTAAACAGTGTAAACAACTGAATAACCAGTATAAATAATAATGAGTGCAATTGAGAATAACTAGATAAAAACAGAATGTAAACAACGGACTGAGCAGCGTAAACAACTGAATAACCAATGTAAATAATAATGAGTGCAATAAGAACAGAATGTAAACAACAGAAAAAGAAAACAACTGACTAAACAGTGTTAACAGTGGAAGATTGCACAGAAATGTATTGTCCATACGTAGCTGCTGGGCGGGCGGGGGGGGGGGGGGGGGGTTATTGCACAAATAGGAGGTAATTAATTCTCCTCATCCCAGGGGTGTTTCCCGGACTGGGCTACACACCCTGGGCCTGAAGAAACCATACCTCCATAAAGGGATATTGCACAGAAATGTATTGTCCATACGTAGCTGCTGGGCGGGCGGGCGGCGGAGGGGGGGGTTATTGCACAAATAGGAGGTAATTAATTCTCCTCATCCCAGGGGTGTTTCCCGGACTGGGCTACACACCCTGGGCCTGAAGAAACCATACCTCCATAAAGATATATTGCACAGAAATGTATTGTCCATATGACAAGTTATTTGGCATTGAGCAGTCTGATGGCCAGGGGGAAGTAACTGTTTCTGAGTCT
Source organism: Myripristis murdjan (assembly GCF_902150065.1). Lineage (NCBI taxonomy): Eukaryota > Metazoa > Chordata > Actinopteri > Holocentriformes > Holocentridae > Myripristis > Myripristis murdjan. The sequence continues at coordinate 11,176,489 of NC_044002.1, forward strand.
GGCTGTTCTGCAGCGGATGCTGCGGAACCGTCTGCCAGACGCCAGTCGGGAGAACAGTCCATGCTGGGGGTGGGTGGGGTCAGAAATGATCCGGTGGGCTCTGGATAGGCAGCGGCTGTCTGCTACGTCCTGGATGGGGGGGAGCGAGGTCCCGATGATCTTCTCCGCCGTCCTCACCACTCTCTGCAGAGACTTCCAGTCTGAGGCCCTACAGCTCCCAGACCAGACGGAGATGCAGCTGGTCAGCAGGCTCTCGATGGTCCCTCTGTAGAAGGTGGTTAGGATGGGAGGGGGGAGGGAGGCTCTTCTCATCCGCCGTAGGAAGTGCAGGCGCTGCTGTGCCTTCTTCGCCAGGGAGGAGGTGTGGAGTGACCAGCCGAGGTTGTCGGTGATGTGCACCCCCAGGTACTTGGTAGTGCTCACGACTTCCACGGCTGTGTCGTTGATGAGGAGGGGTGTGTGGCTGGGTCTGGATCTCCTGAAGTCCACGATGATCTCCTTAGTTTTATCGACATTCAGGACCAGGTTGTTCACCTTACACCAGTCCACAAGGTGTTGCACTTCCTCCCTGTAAGCCAGTTCGTTGTCGTCCTGAATGAGGCCCACCACTGTTGTGTCGTCCGCGTACTTCAGGATGTGGTTGCTGCTGTACCTGGGGCGACAGTCGTGGGTCATCAGGGTGAACAACAGGGGGCTCAGAACACATCCCTGGGGGGAGCCGGTGTTCAGGGAGATGACACTGGAGGTGTTGTTCCCCACACGGACAGACTGGGTTCTGTCGGTGAGGAAGTCCAGCAGCCAGTTACACAGGGAGGTTTTGAGGCCCAGGGGCTCCAGTTTGCATATCAGGTCCTGGGGGATGATCGTATTGAATGCTGAGCTGAAGTCCAGGAACAGCATCCGTACGTGGGTGTTCTTTCCTTCCAGGTGCTCCAGGCTCAGGTGGAGAGCAGTGGAGATGGCATCCTCCGTGGAGCGGTTTGGCTGATATGCAAACTGGAACGGGTCGAATGATGGGGGGAGTATGGAGATGATGTTGTCCTTAACCACCCTCTCGAAGCACTTCATGATGGTGGATGTAAGTGCAACGGGGCGAAAGTCGTTAAGGCATGTGATGGCTGGTTTCTTGGGCACTGGAATTATTGTGGCCGACTTGAAACATGGGGGGACAACAGCCAGGTTCAGTGACATGTTGAAAATGTCTGTGAGCACATGGGCCAGCTGGTCTGCACATTCCTTGATCAGCCGTCCTGGAATGTTGTCAGGGCCTGCAGCTTTCCGTGCATTGACCTTCCTCAGGGCTCTCCGCACTGCAGTGATTTCAAGCCTGAGTGGCTGTTCATCGGGGTGGGGGGTAGCCTTCCTCGCAGGATTTTTATTTAGAGCTTCAAACCTTCCGAAGAAGTTATTGAGCTCATTGAGGAAGCTGATGTCATCCTGGCAGGGTGTGGGTGTGGCTTTGTAGTCGGTGACAGTCTGGATGCCCTGCCACAGTTGTCTGGTGTTGTTGGGGTCCTGGAAGAAGCCCTGGATCTTCTGACTGTGGGCGCGCTTTGCTACTCTGATGGCACGGTTCAGATTTGCCCTCGCTGATTTGAGTGCCGTCGCATCACCAGATTTGAATGCAGCATTGCGCTCCCTCAGTCTTTCGCGCACCTCCTTAGTCATCCAAGGTTTCTGGTTGGCCCGTGTGATGATAGTCTTGGTGACTGTAACCTCCTCCATGCACCACTGTATGTAGCCTGACACAGATGCAGCATACTCCCCCACATTGGTGTGTTGATTGTCTGTTGCAGCCTCTCTGAACATGCTCCATTCGGTGCATTCAAAACAGTCCTGCAGTGCAGACATGGCTCCCTCAGGCCACACTCTCACCTTCTTCACAGCCGGCTTTTCCCTGGTGAGCAAAGGCTGGTATGCAGGAATTAGCATAACAGAGAGGTGGTCTGAGGAGCCCAGGTGGGGGCGGGGGGCTGCTCTGAATGCCTTCTTGATGTTTGTGTAAACCAAGTCCAGTGTATTCTCCCCTCTAGTAGCAAAATCCACATGCTGGTAAAAATTCGGAAGCACAGTCTTCATGTTGGCCTGGTTAAAGTCCCCAGCAACAATAAAAACGCTCTCCGGGTGTGTGGATTGCATGTCGCTGATGGCGCGGTAGAGAACACTCAGGGCTTGTTTACAGTTAGCGCTGGGCGGAATGTAAACAGCAACAATGGTGACGCTGGTGAATTCCCGGGGCAGGTAGAAGGGTCTGCATCTCACAATCGTAAACTCTATGTCCACACAGCAATGACTGGAGACCAGAGTAGCGTTGTTACACCAGCTGTTGTTAGTGTAAATGCAAACACCACCTCCCCGTGTTTTACCTGTGAGAGCATGGCTCCTGTCGGACCTGAATGTTGTTAGCCCGTCCAGGCTGATGGCGGTGTCCGGGACAGAAGAGTTGAGCCACGTCTCGGTGAGAATGATAATGCAGCAGTTTCTTGTCTCCCGTTTCGTGATTAAGTCCAGCTTCAGGTAGTCCAGTTTGTTTTCCAGGGAGCGTACGTTGGCGAGCAGGACTGATGGAAGCGGCGGTCGGAACGGGTTAGCTTTTAGCTTAGCTGTAAGTCCACCGCGACAACCGCGCTTCTGCTTCCTCTCGCACCGCCTCCGATGTCTCCGCGGGTGGCCTGCGCTGGGGGGAGACTCCGCTGTTCTGTGATCCGCTGGATCTGACCGGCGTAGCAGACCGAGGTTGTGTAGGGCGGTCCGCGTCTCTGGGCTTACAGGGTTTACGGGGTCTACGTTGCTAAATTTTCTAATACTAATGATAAACTGCCGGTCATATACTATTCTAGCACTGTTTCGCTGAATTTGTGATGCTAAAAACACTGAACTAGATGGCGAAATTACCGATAAAGTGGCTATGTTACCGGGAGCCGAAGCAGCCGCAGCCGGACAGGGCGCCGCCATCTTTATTATTATCATCATCATCATTATCATCATCATCATCATCATCATTATTATTGTCATTGTTATTATTATTATTATTAGCAGTAGTAGTAGTAGTAGCAGTATTAGTATTATTAGTATTATTATCATCAATATTTCTATCCCTAGTAGAGATCAAATGTGTCCAAGTGGTTCAAGAAAACTAGGTCACTGTCAAACAGATCCAGCCATCAACTCTAAAGACAAAATGCTCTAGGTAAGTCCATTTGCACTTATACTACATTACATCACTCCATGAAGCAGTACAGATGGAATGACACACACAAGTCATCATCAATTCCTGGAATTTCATTGTGTCACTGGTAATGGACTCCCTAATACACTCTGTGATGTCATTTCAAAACATTATGCTCTTATCCAGTTACAATACTAAAACGGCAGGAATTTATTGTGACACTGATGTCCACTTTAGCAAAAAACAGTCTCGCCAATCAGTCACAGAGTCCTTCACCCAACAACAACAAAAAACGTCATCACAACTTTATTGGCAATAAGTACAGTCATGTTACACAGTATGTAATCACATGGTTCCTCTATGTCTTAGAAGCTGTATCACATAGTATTAAGGTCTTGCAGACTAGGACACTCATCACCGTATCTTGGCTGCTTGGATTGGCTGGCCTGCCCTGCCCACCCATCAACTTCTTCTTTGGTACCTTCTTATCTATGAGTCCTTGTAGGTCTACTTCACAATTATCTGTAAAAACATTTGTGGAAATTTCACAGTCAGTATTTCTACTGCTGTGTGTCCCCAAGGACAGAACTGAATTTGGCAAAAGAGCCTTCATGTATTCTGCTCCCTCTTTATGGAAGTCACTGCAAAATTAAGCTGAAAGAGCCAGAGAGTTTAAACTGTTAATGAAGAATCTCATGGCAAACTCTCATTAGGGGCCGTCTCAGCTGTGTTTGATTTAAAAAGGTTTGGCCCATTAGCCTGCTAGAGTGATACTGCTTTCTACTACTACATAGTGAAGAAAAAAAATACTTTACTCTCTATTTTATCTGACTTTGACTGCATTTTTCTTTTGTAAATGGTTGTATGACGTTTGTCTTGCCACTTTCATGGCCAGGTCTCAATGGGATTTCCTTGTAACATACTTTACAGGATAATGAAATAAAGCGTGCAGCTTCTGTGTATTTTTATTTAAAAACTTGGGGCAATTTTTCTCCTCAAGAACTAAAAGCATACTGATCCCCACTTTGGCCCATTTACAGTTTCAGGGTAGGTCGCGGGAACAAAAACATTTCCTCTCAATATTAGAATTATATTTTGTTGTGTTGTAGAAGCAAATTATGATATAATACCATGTTATTTTATAAGCATTTTACTAAACAGTGGTGGATTTTTTCTGTTTTATTTTGCTGTGATGGTTCACCATTACTGAATGAATCCTTAGAAAAAAATACTGTTGTAATACTACACTGTAACAGACTTTATGGCAACAGGTAGTCGACAAAGTCAAAGCCTAAACAATATCTCAAGTTTGAGAGAGAAACGGGACAGTGGTATGACCGCAGGATTTTGATGACCGTCATAAAAATTCCTGCCTTCCATTTCCCTGATCTGTCTGCATGATCCATGGCAAAATCCATCACTGTCAGATCACGCTTCATAAAAATCTTATCAACTTCTAACAATAGCTGAGGACAGTCACATTCAAACACTGGCCAGACAAAAAAAGTTAACTTCCTCTACTCTATCATTCTATGTCCACAGTCTCTCGTTCACTTTCTTTTGCTCTCATTTTTCAAAATCTCTCATCTCTCGCTTTGCTATTTTCTCTCCCTCCCTCTCTCTCTATGTCAGTTCCTCTTTCCCTTTGTCTCTCCATTCCTCTCTCTGTGTGAATACATATGTTCTAAAATAGCCTCCCATATCTAATAGCTTCATAATTTAGCAGGGCCATTTAGCCTGTGTGCATCTAATTCTGCGGCACAGCGCGGGTCAGCCCAGAGTGGGACAGGAGTAATGGCTGAGCAGATGGAGATCCATCCCACCCATAATGATGTAATTAACGCTGAAAAGAGCACCCCCGTCATGCATGGGAAAGCCTTCACATGCACATACCGGCATCCATGTTAATTCAAGAACACATACATGAGCACATACATACTGCTGCAACAGACAATTATTTTCATTATCAATTAATCTTTTAGCTATCATTTTCTCGATTAATCAATTACTAGTTTGGTCTATAAAATGTCTCAAAATGGTGAAAAATGTTGATCACAATTTCCCAGAACCCAAGCTGACGTCCTCAAATGTCTTATTTTGTCCCAACCAACAGTCCACAAATCAAAGATATTTAGTTTACTGTTGTAGAGGACTAAGGAAACCAGAACATTTTCAATCTGAGTAGCTGGAATCAAAGACTTATCAAAAGAGTTGGCAATTAATTTAACAGTTGGCAACTAATCAAATATTTAACAAAGTGTTGCAGTTCTACACATATCTGAGCACACACTCAAAAAAAAAAGAGTAGAAAGGCAGGTCCACTGTGGAGGATTTTTTTTTTCTTTTTTTTAGATGGCTAATTTATTTATTTATTTGGCATTTAGACATTTAATGGTATATTACACAAAAAGGGTTAATACATTATTTTGCTTCAAATATTAATAACTGAATCAAAATATTTTTTCCACAGAAAAAATGGGTTTTCTCTGAAGTTAAATGAGCCTGGGTCATGTTGGATCATACATAGCCGTGTAAATATGCAAGATAAAAACACTTGAAATCTTTCACCACACAAATAATCACTTTAAAGATCACGCACACACACAAACACACACACACACACACACACACACACACACACACACACTGTTGTCTTCACAGTGACCACCCCAGCCCCCATCACACCCACCCTTCCCAATTGGCAACACCAGGGCCTCCACTTGCCATTAGCTGCATGCTGCAGCTAATCCTATCAGTGTATTAATTACTAATGATGAGCTGATAGAGCAAACTCTCCAGCAAGCTAACGCCCCAGTAGACTTAATGAAATGCCAGCACTGGGCTGATGAAGGGGCTCCGACCCTACTTAAATTGCATTAGCCCAGAGACAGAGTGAACTTTGGAGGCAATTAACTGGACTGCTAGGACAGAGAGAAAGAGAGACAGGGAGAGAGGGCACAAGAGAGAAGGAAGGGAGGAAGGAAGGAAGAGAGGAAGAAAGGAGAGCGGAAGGAAGGAGAGAGGAGGGACAGAAGTGTGAAGAGTCGTGCAGGAGAGAAAGAGCAAAGGATTAGAGTTAGAGATAGAATAATGAACACAATGATAAGAATGGAGGTAGTAAAAAGGAAAGAGTGACGGAAAAGAAAAGCCAGCAAGTGAGGCAAAGAAAGACAATGACAGAGAAAGACCAATAAAAAATAAATAAAAAATAAAACCACTCAAGTTTAAAAGAGGTGTAGTTCTGACTGTGCTAGGTATCCCTAAAGTGGAATTCCTGCCAGCTATGACAAGGACATAATTCTTATTAAAAGGTAGATTTGAGTCTCTATTACTCAATCTGCAGTCAGCAGCCAGCCATGTTAGAGTTAATAACTCACATTTTCACTGCCAACACTTCAGAGTAGCTCAATTATTTCTTTAGCCATCACAAAGCTGCCTTGGTAACAAGTGCGCCATTTGTCCTAAAGAGGTTAGGCTACTTTGTCGTTAAGCCAAACTGCAAAACTGGCAAATTCAAAACTTTTTCTTGTTGTTAGTGGAAGACACTTGGACTAAATATATTTCAGTCTCATTGTGTGCATTGTGTAAACCAATTCTAAAAAACACCAGAGAACAATTTCATAAGTTGAAATCTTTCTCCTTGTTTGTCAGTTATAATGCTTAGTAGCCTAACAACACCTGAGTTATCCTGTCCCTCTTTCCTAATGACATATGTGACTACTAATTCATGTGTGTGTGTGTGTGTGTGTGTGTGTGTGTGTGTGTGTGTGTGTGTGTGTCCATGTCTCCATAATGTGTCAAGCATGTTAAATCTAATTAAAATCACCTTTACTCCGGCAACAATCCGTCTTCTCTTGACAGTGCCTTCTTTCTGATAATATTATATTAGATCTTATTACTGTCACCTTTGTGTGGCTGGACAGCTCATTAGTGAGGCACACCTCACACACTGACACAGATATACTGACACTGGAGACACAAGCTTCAAGAGAGCTAACACTGGTGGTACCGGGGGAGAGTGTAGGAGAGCATGGAGAGGAGTGAGAATAGAAACTGAGCTGGGGGAGAAAGCAATAGAAAATGGAGACTTGTGATGGAAAGAATGAGAAAGAGGGAAAGCAAGAAGGAAACAGAGAGAACTGGGCTGGAGCAGGACAGACTGAAGGCAGGAGAGAAAGAGGGAGAAAGAGAAGGAGAAAGAGCAAGTGAGCCAGAGTGCAAGAGGTCCTTCTGTCACAGCCAGCTTAGGGATGATGAACAGCAGCATTATCACAGCTGCCACAACAAAGAGCTGCCCCAGTCACTGCACCCAAAGGCAAGCACCACAGCAAAGCAACAGAGCAAAGATCCACAAGTGACACAAACAGGAAAAAATCTGGGGTTTACAGTAGAGGTCTGCACCTGCTTCTCTTTAACACCACACCCGCCCACTCCCACTGTTTTTGTACTCGTAGTTTTCTGCCACACCCATAAGCCTGCAATCTGTGACTCTTTGGCAGGTATCATCATAGTCCACCATACAAATTTCAACTCTTAATCCAAAAGCCTTAAAAGATTTCCCTAAATGCTGGATAAGTGTGGCATCTAAACATTAGCTGTGATAAAAATGACCATGGAGCAGCCCACTGCTGTCAAATATCAACGTTTGTTGTGTATGTGATATGCTCAAGTGCGTGTAGCACACAATATACAGCCTCGTATCAAGCCGGCATCATGACCATACACATGCCTGCCTCCAGCCTTCGCTTAGAGAGAAAAAAAAAAACTGCCAACATCTGTGGCAGGTCTTGATTGACCTGCAGGCTGACTGGCACCACTTGGACATCTACTCTACAGTCGTGCCAATATGCAGTGCATCTGGTAAGCCATGTGTCCAAATCAAACTGTGATCAGAATCAATTGTATGAATACAGGCAGTCATTACATAGCCAGCGGTTCTATAAATTTCTATCATGAACACATGAGCGCTGGGCGATACGGCCAAAAAATAAAATCGCAGTTTTTTTTTTTTTTTCAAACATGTCACAATTCAAGATTTTAATCTAGATTTCTGTTGTTTTTCACTTAGTACTACTACTAACTAACGGGAATCTTTTGCAGGCATGAGCATAGGACTGGTGATTCATGCATGGACATGCACGCTGGGTGTCGTGAGTGAATTGCAGCTTGTTTGAGAGAGCACTCAGTGGCTGTAATAATGATATATTTGAACAGGCAATATCTTTTACAAATCTGCCATTTTTGTATCAATTTAAAACATACATCAGAATTAATCAATTTAATTGATTTATTGCCCAGCCCTAGAACACATACATACAATCATAAGAAAAACAATACTACAACAGTACATCACTGTGAAAGCTTGACAAACCAACTGAGCAAAACAAAGAAATAGCATCATAATGACTGTTTCATAATGTTAATTATGATGTTAATTTGTGACTGCTTTTTATCAAAAGGCAACCCTTGTCAATTGTTTGAGCCTCTGTTTAGCTTCCACCACATGCAAGACTTTTGTAACTTTTGCAAAAGTTTTGTTGAGTAAAAGGTAGTAGACAGTCCACAGCCAATAATGCAGTCTCATTAAAAGGCTGTTGCTGACACAGCCGAGCCAATATGCAACCTCACCAGCTCTCAGTGTAGCTTAGAGTAGCAAGGAAAACAGAGGTTACTCAAGAAACCTAAATACTCAATCTATGTAAACTCTAGGCACTCACACAAGCCTCACTTGAGATTCAATTTGTTGCCTTCCTTCTTCACAATCAAACCATTCATGCAATTTTATATCGAACACAGAGTAACTTGACTCTGGCCGCCCCACCTCAGACATTTTAGACCTGCATTTCTCCTTTTCCCGGGATGTCTTTTCACAGGTAAACACAAACCATGTCCAGGAAATGAGGGATTATGTCCATTCCGTTCCTTATAATCATGTCACAAAGCATAACAGCTAACTCTCTAGATAGTTTGGTGTCCCATGACAAGTGGCCCAAAAAGGCCCAGCCCAAATGACCCCTGGATAACAGCCCTCATGCAGAGCCCTCAGATTGGCCTGGCAATGGCCTGTCAGCATGAGATTATCACAATAACTGACACAAAGTATGACTTCAGTGGAGACAGACTGGTAACCGGTGGAAACAACAGTGGCTGACTGGGTGGAAAATATATTAAGTTTCACACACATTTCTTGAACTACTTAAGTACAGTAACAATGCAGTAGCGTAGCATTATAGCACACAAGTGGTGAAAGAAAATAAATATAAATATTCTGACAAGATTCAACTCCCAATTGCTTGTTTTTTTTAGAAGGACAAAAATCATGCATAAGCAATGTTGTTAGCAGCTTCTTGACTGCAGCTGAATCTTGATCATTCCTCTAGGACAGCAACTCTGTGCTTAATTAGCTCAGAGGGCCTCCGCAAAAACTTCACATTGTTTCTCTCCTTACACTCTGAGGTTATAGAGAGTTGATGAAGAGATGGGAAGGGAGAAAAGGGTCCATTTTAATGCACTACAATCAATATTCATGGCTGCATCTGTGAAAGAGTGAATGGAAAATATGGACAGTGTGTAAATATGTGAGAAACAGCAAATGGCTCTTCACACCAGATAATAAGACTGAGCTGGAGAGTCGACTTGTTAGTATTTGTGTGTGTACATATGTGCATGTGTGTGTGTGTGTGGGTGGGAATACAAGCAAGAGTCACATTTTTCTTAAGAGTTCCCCTGACAAAGACAATAATTTCCACCACAACTATATTCAATGTAATTCTATCAATCAACCAAACACACCTGACTTGAGTGACTTGGGTCTGGTCCCAAACTTAAAATCAGCCTGCTGGGCTGAGTGCTAAGTTCTATTAACTAAGGGGAAAAGCTTCATGGAAGTGTGCCTTTATAATTCATTATCAGCACTCCCTCTATCTCCCCGAAACCAAATATCCTGATGTCAGGTTTTGTGCTGCAAGAGGAGAGTGTATGTATTCATGCTCTGTTCACTCCATTAGGGTTTAGCAATAAATAAGCACAATTAACGGGGAACATCACTGAAAGGTCTGCAGGTGAGCGCTTGATTGGATAAACCCAGCAGTCAATTAGCTAAAATGAAAGGATTAAATATCACTTTATTTCTTCCTTCCTTCTTTCCATCCTTCGCTCCCTATTAAGTCATCTTGAAAACATCACCATGCTTCTCAAGGCTTTACTGAAAGCGGTTCTTTGTTTCTCCACTAAATCCCCTGGCTGGTGTCTTGTCACAAAACTCATTGAGTGATAGCCCTTGCTGCTAGCTTGAAGCTCAAGCCAAGAGTGTCCTTGGCCATCAAAAAAAGAGGTTCTGTCTACACTCTGTATTGATCGTGTTCCAGAAACTTCAATAACCTTCCCAAGTTCAGACAGAGCTTTAGCCACAACCACGTACTCCCTTAGCACTGAACTACTGCTAACCAGTGGGGATCCCCACCTGGAGCGCACCACATCTAGTCAATCTTTTGAAGGCCATGTTGTTGACAGTGGAAAAGACATTGCATCTGCATGTTCACTGAAACTCGTTTTATTTGGTGCTGTGTCCTTGCTTTGTCCCCAAGCTGTTTTGATATTAAAAGATTAGCATTTTTTGTTTCAAATAAAAAAGACAGTGTGACGGTAACAGTTTCTGTGGGCACTATCCTTTGAGAAAAATTTTGCTTTACATTTTGATGTGACAGTCAAATAAAAGGAGTGTGCATTATTCAAGAAGATCACACTTGGACTACACACAGAAATACACAAACAGAGGAGCAATTATTAGGAGCAGAATGGGAAGCATTTCATTTCCACTGTGACATACAATACTATTGAGCAATAAATGAAAATTGGAATTTTGTCTTGAATTTCCAACACGAAAGCCCTGTAACAATACATTTTGTTGTAACACTGCATTCTGTAATAACTCTCCAACATAGTGATCCAACATAGTCCCCAAGAGTCCCCAAGGAAAGGGGTTGAAGGGTTTGCTTTACTCAGCGAATTATCAGTTCAATCAATTATAGTTTACAAATGGCCACCACTTTGTTAGTTGAGAGAGAGCATTGCTTTGAAAATTTAGGTATTATTATAGGTGTTGTGAAATCCTTTGTACCCCTGCATTATTTTCAAAATTTTTATGTAAAATGTATGTAAATTGTAGCAAATGGAGAATCATTCAAAATAACTGGTACAGTCATTTAACCTCTCTCAGGGTGTGTGTCTTGGACTGGTGTGGGTGTGTCCTGGAGGGATCAGTTTGGAGTCTGCAAATTGCAGTTGTATACTCTTAAAGAAGACTAAGATTCAAGGGGGCATGACACACTATATTTTAGAATAGTGCAATTTAATGCACTCTGGTGCAATTTCGGTTAAGCAAATAATCAGGTGATATACTTAATCACAGTGAAGACAATCAAGATTACATAAAGCACGGAATTTTATATTCATAAAACATGCATTATAAAATAACAACCACATTATGTAAAACATTATTACAAAATGTGGGTTTTTATTACAAAATTAGGGAAACCACTATTACATTTTGGAGAGTCATTACAAAATACAGCATTATATAATGTTTTGTTACAAGCCCCTATGTCATTTTGTTGTTGATGTCAGAAACCTGTTAATATCAAGAATCTTCATCCGATTTAATGAATGAATGGCTAGCCTTTCATGTCATGACACATACACCTGCATGGGCAAAGACAAATTTGTTGAGTTACTGCATTGACATCACAGACACTGTTCATAAAATAGAGCCAAACTGGCATTCACAAAGCTTGGTCCAATTTAAGATAGAGTGACTCACAATGCAGGTGCAATGTTTTTTGTTTTTTTTGTTTTGTTTTGTTTTGGGCATTTCTGCTTTATTTGACAGTCACAGTAGAGGGAGGCAGGAAAGGCAGGGGAGAGAGAGAGGGGATGACATGCAGCAAATGGCCGGAGGTCGGTGTGAACCCAGGATGCTGCGATCAGGACTCAGCCTTAACATGTGGCTCGCCCTCTTACCAGGTGAGCTACTTGGGCGAGCCCAACAAGTGCAGCGTTTACAAAGAACAACATCTGCATCTGAGTAAGCCTCTACTGAGAGTGACAGTTGTGTGTCCAGCCTGAAAAATGTGAGAATCTTTCCAGACATACTCCTACTTGTAAGGGGAGGGGTTGATCTCAGAGAGAAGAGACTTCCTGACACCACCGATATGCTAGATTTCACTGCGCTCCAGAGATATGTAAATATGACAGCGCTTTGGAGGCGGAATAAATGTGACACATTGATTAAAATGTTGGGGGAGAACAACGTGGCAATGTCTGTGCTTCATATCTAATTAAAAGCTATCATTGACTTCTGGCTGCTCCCTGGCAGTTCAATTCGCCTCGTTTTCACTCTGTTGATGAGTCGAACGAAAGCCCCGCATATTGAAGCTTCTTGTATATTTATATATTTCTGGCAGAGACATAACACCTCTCCTTTGTCTTGATTATCTATGTCAAAGAGATGATTTATTTATTAAACACAGAGGTAGACTCAGCTATACACTCTAGGAAAAGAGAGAAACGGGATTTGATCAGGAACACACGAAGAAAAAGGAAAAAGGAAAATCTAGAAAGTTCCATTAAAAACGAATGGCAGCAGTCTATTAAAGAGAAAAAAAAAACAAATAAATCCACAAAAACTCTTAAAAAGGCCTTCAGGATAGAGGAAATAAGTATTAAGTGTCAGAAGGTATATCTCAAGGCAAGGGCATGCACCTAAACTTCAACTTTATCATAGCTTTATTATAAAAATTGTACACTTTATGGAGTAGTTCCCATCACAAAAAACTCTGCCACTATTATTAGAATGTGATCGAGGAATCAGTTCTTTCCATCCATCCATATTTTTGAATTCAGACTCCAAGTCTCTTGTCTGGAAGACACTCATTAAAAGTGTGATCTGCACGCTGGTCACACACCCGCCACGGACGACGGATGTGGCAAGCAGTCACCCAGTCACAAAACACTGCAGAATGCGCAAATGGCAAGCTAATTAACTAACCCACACGCCTCAAACTGAATGGCCGACAAGGTCAAAAGGTGAAGGGAGCTGATAGCACAGCGACATGCCATGCCAAATATAGATCAATTAACACACTCCCACCGGGTGGTCTTAATGAAGGATGCATGGAAGGGCTTATGAACTGTGATCTTTTATGAACTATGTCTCCCAATTACCTGAGTGTAATGATGACTACCTTCTCTTCAACAATTCAAAAGAATCTTCTGGATTGTTTTGCAGGGCACGTAGTGTTGTTTTGACTAACATTTTACCTCAAAGAACATCACACTAAACCTGTGACACTGACAGATTTCCTTTTTTGTGTGATGCTGCTATACCGCATGTTTTGGGGAAGAAAGAAAAGCCTATCAAACATTACTGGATATACAGAGACTCCACTCACTGTGACTCCTTTGAAAAAGCACAGGCTGCTTTGAAGAACAGGACACTTTCTGATGGAAGAAGGGGGAAAAAAACATAGTAGTACAGAGATTGTGGCAAAGGCATCAAGTGGTGCACGTTTATGATGTAAATTCTGTAATGGTGTGAATAATCAATATATTTACTCACACCCACTCTACAGAAAGTCACTCTTAAAAATTATAAAGTGGTGTTGTAACACTCCATGCAGCACCAATTCTGCTGGTCATCATCCAGTCTTTTATGTCTTGAATCAATACTTCCACAGTGAAATAAACAAGCAGGAAAAGCATCTCCAGCATTTCTGAAGAGGGATTACAACCACTACATGGATCTTGACTTTCAAAAGCTCGTTTATCTACTCCCCATTCTGTGCTTGCCAGGCCTCAATCGCACATCGATGTATGCCATTTCTCAGCCAAGGCCTTGTAACTGGCTGCCCCCTGTGTTTCTGTCAGCTCTTGCATCTGTCTGCTGGCATGTCATGTGGAAAGGTCAGTGTGGTTTCTCCACCTCTGAAAGTTAGGGAAAAATAACACTTGCCAAGAGGTTTCTGTACATGTCAAACATATGAACTGCAATAAGCAGGAGAAGCAAGAGAGGCACAGATTCAAATGACTTAACTGTAAAGGGGAAGAAAAAATAGATGCCATCAAAGGCTAGGCTTCCAAGTGAGCAGCAACAAGGCTGGCAAAAGTTTCAATAACTTGTAACAGTTTCAGTGACAATGTAATTGTTAACACCCTCCTCAATCCACTGAACTGTGCCCTAGCAACATCTACACTGATCTTCATCATCAACACCTACAGTAATCCAGGAAGGCATTTGCCCGTCGCGTTAACAAGATGCAAAGCCAAGCCCAGTGGGAGGCATTTCTTCCTTCACAACATGTCTACACAACAAACAGGTACAACATTTTAACTGCATATTTACTGCTTAGAAAATTCATATTTTGCAGTCTGACAAAGTAACAAGAGAGATGTACAATTAGGGACAAATATTATATCCTGACCAAATCTCCTGCAGGAACTTGACTTCAGTCCTGTCATTGTGTGGGTCTTCAGAGAGGAGATGAGAGCAGGCTTGGTATCCAATAAAATTCAACAGAGGCATTGTGGGAGCAGTAGGAATTAAATTTCTCTCACTGTTGATCTGTGACTCTCCGAGACAGAGTGGGGTGAAGGAAGGGGCTGAAAGGGAGTGTGGGAGTTGAGAGAGAGAGAGAAAGAGAGAGAAAGCAAGATAATGAGATTAAGAAGGAAATTACAAGGAGCGAGAGGGGTATGCACAAGGTATTGGGAGAATGAGAGACTGTATTAAAGAGACAGCATGAAAGATGCTGAGGAAGGAAGGAGGAAGGGAAATGGAAACAGAAAGTATGAGAGAAAGAATAAAGAAGAAGCAAGAGATGAGGGACAAATGGAAAGAGGGAGGGTGGGATGGATGGGGGGGCTTTCATATAGATACAATCGGCCAGGAAATAATAACACGAGTGAGTGAATAAGAAAACCTCATTGCACATAATGAGTATTCTAATCAAGAGATTACATTATCTCACATCGCAAAGACGGGAGCCCCTGGCAACTGGATGTTGGCAGTGGTCACATGCTAGGGAATGGCTTAATGCCTTCTGTTACTGCGCTGGTACAGCAGAGCTATTACAGCACATGCCTACACACAATCACGCCAGCACAAACACACACATGCATACACTTATTCTTAAACACTTCTGCTGTCAAGCATCTATATATGGCAATAGAAAAAAAAACAGTGGAAAAAAAGTGGATACACACAGGTACAGAGTGCCCACCTGTAGCTTCCCCAAAACTAAGTTTACTAAACTCACCTCTGTCATCAGATCTGAAAGCCTAAATCTCTGTAGTGGCAAAGAGCAACCTTAGCAACAGCTGGCAAAGCAGCACCATTTTTGTCTTTGTAAGGGGAGAGGCACATAGAAACAGAGAGAGACAGAGAAGTGGGTGAAAAAAAGTGGCATAGAGAAAGAGTTCCAAGCAGATAGAAACAGAGAAAGAGAGAGAGAAGGAGAGAGAGAGAGAGAGAAACAGACTCAAAGTCAAGGTCAGATCCCTTGGCCGCCTAGTTGCTTCGGTGATGTCAAGCCCATTTACTCAATACTAACCTGCACCACTCCACTCCTCTCTGCCCTCCCTGAGATTTGCATCTAATCCTTCCTCTTCCTCTCAACCTATTTCCCTTTATTTATAGCTCTGCTAGCTGAATAAAATGACTTAGCATGTAGATGCAGGAAATGATGGTACTAAACAAAACAAGGGAGAAATAAGGGAGCGTAATAAAGAAGCAAACACGAATTTGGATCATCTATCGTATTTCCTGTCCCTGTGAATACTACGTTCAGTTTCACTGTATATACCGCAGAGAGGTCGTCATTATGTGCATCTGACTGTGACAAAACATAACTTAAGACTATTTTTTATTCTTGTAGGACATGAAAAACAGCCACCAACAAGACGCTGATAAAGCCATTCTGGCAGGTAATCAGTCATCATTTGAATGTGCTATTCTAAAAAAAAAAAAAAAAATTTGTAGAGGTGTCCAGTTATTTACCATTCTCTATGGCCTGTACAAAAAACAAGTCAGTTTGTTGCTCTGTTTGTGCCGGACAGATATCAAAGTTGTATTAACCCTATATATTTATATACCTATGCTCTGAAATTTATCATGAGTGAGGACGGGTTGTTGGTAAAACTACAAATGAAGCAACACACCCTCTTCAACAATATGCTCTCTGTCAAATTCACAGTTAGTTAGTTAGGGTATAAACATATCACTCAAGAAAAGCAATTACAGGGCTTACAGTCATTATAATACGTCTATGAAAACAAGGAAGCATCAGGTAGAAGGAGACAGAGAAAGACAAACACACACTGAGTGCTGTGTGAGCACTGACTGATACAGATTCCCCTCAGAGATCCACCGTAGGTCAGCTCAACAGCTGCTCATCTCTTCAACCAATCAAACAGGAGCAAGGAGCAAGAACTGGGCATAAATACACGCCAATTAAAGAACCTAAAATTAAACCAAGCAATCAAGCTTCCCGTGCCTTTTTCTCTCACTACTTCTTGCTGACAGACTGAATGCCATCCATCAAATCACTGCCTGTTTCTCTCCTGATTAATTTACTGTGTGAGAAGGTGAATTAAATCTGGGGTTTTAAGCAAAGTGCTGGGTGGAGAATAAATCAAGCACAAACAAATCTCCAGGGCACAGGGCAGAGGATGAAAAATAAGAAGCCTCAGGGTATGCTAGTGAGGGAACAGGGAACAAACAATCGAGAGTTCACAATGAGGACGTCGATGGCGAGATTAATTACAAGGTGAAGTGCTGCCACACGCTCCTGCACATACACTATTAGCAACTGTAAAGCTAATGGACACGAAGAGAACGGTAATGCAGTACTTTATGAGTTCAGACTATTTGTAGGTTATACTTCAGCATGCTCACTGAAGGATTAATCTTTATGAACTGACTGGAATTGGGAAAAACAAACTTTGCTTTATGTTTCACCACTGGAATGATTTAATTATGATCTTTATTTCATCTTTGGACTTTTATAGTTTGTTTATGGATATAGTTTCATCATTTCATCTCAAGAGTATTTTCACTTCTTTATAGTTCCATCTTTCATGCATGTCACAAACCACGAGCTGTTTTAATGCCTTCATTCTCTTCATCACTGCTTCATTTATATTTCCCGATATCTGACCTGCAGCACTGTCTGGATCTTGGCGGAGACGTCAGCCTGCTCATAGAGCTTGATACCCTCCTCGTGGGCCCCGCCCGGGCACTGCACCACGATCTGCTGCAAGTGGGCCAACACCACACTGTGAGCCTGGGCCACCGCCTTGAACTTATCAAACAGCAGCTCCAACAGTTCCAGCAGCAGCCTGCAGATGGAGCCAGAGAGGGTAGAAAGGGACAGAGGGTGAGGATGAAAAGGGAAAGAGGAAAGGAGAGATGGAGAAAGCGAGTACAGAGGTGTGAAAGGAGGGAGAGAGGTGGGACAGAGGGGAAAAAAATAAATAAAATAAATAAATGCATATACATATGTATAACTTAAGAACATGGCAACGAATTATGAGCTTTGGCTCAGCACCTCAACTTTTTAAAACTATTTACTGTTGCAGAATTTTTTTTGCAAGGTGAAGGTAGGAAATCCACAGTACTATATCTGAAGGAGAATTGACTTTGGTTTGTCCTAAAACGGGTTGGATATCTGATTGTCTAGTTTTAGATTCATGAACCTGAGAGTTTTTTTGTGAAACAGAGCCAGTAAATTTCTGCGAGACGAGATGGTGCATAAATGGATTTAGAGATAAAAGTACATATCTGTAAAACATTTATGCTGAGAATTGATAAGATACCTAGTTTTTAAAAAAGTGGTATTGATGGTACATAATGATCAGAGTGGGTGCCTACGCACACAAATTCTTTTGTTGTGTATATATCTTTTCAAGATGAGATATATATACACTAGCCCAGGTGATATTACAATAAGAAAGCTGTGGATCTATCAAACTATATATCAAACTAAATTCAAAAGTCCTGACTGCTGAACCAAACTGCACAACCTCCTAATGATATCTATGGACTTTGTTATTTTGTTACACACAGAATCACTTTGTTTTCCTAAAGTCAATTTTCATTATTCCAACAAATTTAGCATATGGAGGATATCTTATAGCTACACCATTTATGTGTAAGTCAGCAGATTCTTTAATGTATTTTTTATTTTACCTGTAAATATGATAAAATTAGATATAACATTTTTAAGTGGAACCACTGTGATGGATTCTTTAAGCCATTGGTAAATGGAATTGGGAAAAAATTATTTGGAAAATGAAGCAAGATCATTAATGTAAACTAAAAAAAACAACAAGGGTCCAAGAACGGAACCTTATGGGAGACCACATGATGTCCTGGCTGTGTCTGATACACAGTTATTTGCGACTGCATATTGTTCTCTATTGTTTATGTAATTGAGCAACCAGTTCAAAGTCAGGTCATGTAACCATAGTGCTGCAATTTTGTGATTAGAATATCATGCTTCTCTGTGTCAAAGACTTTTGACAAATCCAAAAAAATATCAAGAGCATACTCACTGGCATTTAAGGCTGTATGTATTTTATCAACTAACTGTAACAACACCATGTCAGTGGAATAATTCATACAGATGTTTGTATAAGATATTTTGTTCATTTAAATGCTCAAGCATTTGCTTACATGCCAGTTTCTAACAACACAATTGAGAAGCAAGGTAATATGGATATAGAGCAGGAATTTGTAAAGATGCAAGGATCTCCAGATTTCAAGAGAGGAATGACTTTGGCAACATTCATATTTTTCGGAACTGTTCCAGTTTCCTTTGACATTTACATGTAAGTCACAGGCTGATCAATTGAGGAACATCTCATCACCAACATGTCACAAACGGGCAGATCTTAGCATGGCCCAACAATGTTAAGTGACATTTCTGATACATTGAAGAATTCATGCTATGTAAAATTAATACTGGCCTGCAGACAAGACAGGGCTTTCCTCTACCTGATGAAATGACTATGAGGTCTGTATTTCACATTTAGTCAAATTAGATTATTCAGCTTTACATTTTTGTTTACATGTTCCTCTTTGGCACTCACATGTGTTTAACCTGCCATCACAATCCAGCAGCTGGCTTACCTTTTGGAAAAATGGCAATAGTGTTTCACCCAATTTGGGCTCAATACAACAGCTACTCTCATTAGTTCTAAATGGCACTGGCTGAAAGAGCACAGCCATAACCAAACTGACCTTCCGCTTAATCTGAGTGATACATTATGGGTTGACCACTCAAAGTTGCCTCATCTATGCCAATTCTTTCATATGGACACTGCGTTTCAGTCTAGCACTTCAGTGCAAGTTTCAACTACACAAGGACAAAGCTTTCAAAGTTAAGAGGCAGAGTAAAGAGGGAGCACAGGCTACATTAGCTGTGTATGGCTGAGTATCCAGTGTACCAGTGCTGGTGAGGGTGCACTTCACTTTAGTGGAGGTACTCAAGTCCATATTAGCACACTTGTAATTAAATACACACAAACTGTTTGTCTAACACTGGTCTTTAGTACACTCCTCTAGCATTTTAATTGTACCAAACACAAATAAAAATCAATATGTAGCATTCAGCTTTCTCTGGCCATTTGCAAGTCACATTCAAGTTTGCAAGGTTTGATTGAAACCAACCCTCGCAACATATTTTGTTGTTAATTTGCGTGCTAAATTGTTTTCTCTCCACCTGCAGCCTGAGTAAACAAAACAAAAATTCCAAAATGAACCTATAAACGGTATTATGAGCAAACCCCCATTTTCTGAGTGACTCCAACTAAACAGTTAGGGATATTGGCAGGCTGAAGTCCCAACGCACCACAGGCAGCTGTCTCTCACAACAATTAACAGCATCTGTGAAAGTCTGCAGGTCCACCAGGATTGACAGAACATCTGGAGCAGGTTTGTTTTCATAGAGGTAGAGACACTTCAGATATTATTTACACGGAGAAGGATTATGACAATTCTTATCTGGAGTCGAGAATAATGAGGAAATGCAATGCATCTCTGTATCAGCAAATGTGGATTTATAGACATTTTTTCTTTCTTTGGCAGCTGAATACTTTTCATGGGTTTACAAACTACTGCCTGCCTAAGACAGGGGTCACAAGGGACTCTGCTTTTATTTCTGCGCTATACTTCAATCCACACATCTAATTTCTTCCCAGGAGAAAAACCAGACAGCTGACTCATAGGCACTAGAAGAGTACGTGAGGTACATCTGCCATTGAATAAGCTTGATACTGGAGCAAGTCTTCATGATTTACAGACATACTAATAACATTATTATTTTCAGTGTTTTCTACTGAAGTAGAACATCTTACGCTTAAATTTCTGAATATCAGTCTGAACAATGAAAAATATTCACACAGAATATTCACAAATGAGTTGTGTGAAATGGGCACTAGTTTGCAAGTACAAATTACAAACAAGAAAACAATTGTTCCCACAGCTGATTATGGGTACTCCCTTTCCATGAAATATTTATATTCATTGATATAATTAAACTGAATTAACTGATAATGTTCAAAAATCTGAACCTATGGTAACCGCAGACGATTTAGGAGTTAAGACTCCCAAATCTGGTCCCTCAAGTACCCCTGTTAGCCTCGGGCACACTGTACCAAAAACCATATCTTCCCAACAGTGTCCTTCTCTGTGTTTCTGCTGGCTAAATAAAGGACTAAAAACATTTAGTTAAGTTGACAGCCCACCCAGCTTTTAACAAAATCTATATATTCGTCACCATAATCTGGAAATATCTGGGTGGAAACAGTCGGAAGTCCAAACCCTATCCTGGAAGTGGTTTAGGTTCCAAACCTCAGAGGATATGACTGCCTAAAACAATCTTCCATTATCCAAAGCATCTGAGCCCATACCTCACCAATATCAAGTCGATACAAATTACCACCTATTTAAAGGTTGCAAGGAAAGAGAGCATGCTAAACGTTTTGGGAGGTGGCCAAGGTTTCTTGGCAAGGTATAAGAACAATGTAGAGGGGAGATGGATGTTTCACTAGGGGGCATTTTGGTTGGCTGTCTGTCACTGCACTGG
Source organism: Myripristis murdjan (assembly GCF_902150065.1). Lineage (NCBI taxonomy): Eukaryota > Metazoa > Chordata > Actinopteri > Holocentriformes > Holocentridae > Myripristis > Myripristis murdjan. The sequence goes on from NC_044002.1 coordinate 11,197,798, forward strand.
CAGTAGCAGAGAGTAAATGTTATTAATGGAGAGGAAAAGGGGCACAAATCACTATGAGCTATAACTCAGCGAATGGAAGATGTTCGTGAGGTGGTGAGAGGAGCTGGGAAATGCCACAGCCTGAACGTCAAATAGTCTGAGTGAGCACGGGCATGCCTCTCTCTCGCCCATATAAACACAATGTAGACAACTCCATCTATGTGAAAGCCGTGATTTCAAACAAAGTCACCACAAACCTTCACACATGGGCAAAAAGATACATTTTCATGTGCACACACACACACATACAGAAAATGTATCACTGACCTTGTCACCTCTCCTTTTTCTTCGATCACTAAGCAGCCCCCCACCCCCACTAAAAGAAGACAGCCCAGTACTCCTCATTATCTCCCAGTGGAGGCCATCCTAATCCATCTCCTCTGTTGTTTGAAGCACTACTTCTCATTTCCCCACAGGATCGAAGCTGACACACACCTGGCTGATGAACATGAGGGAAAGAGAGGAGGGGGCAGAGTTGCTGACTGACTGACTAACTGTGTGTATGTATGTGTGTGTGTGTGTGTGTGTGTGTGCCTAACTGTGTGTCCTTTTGGGATGTTGTTTGATTTAATCTTTCTGCACAAAATGGGACATTATAGTCACATCCCTTAAAGGGCATTAAAGGTACCTTCTTCAGTTATTGAGTGTGCCAAGTTATTTTACTGTAACATGCAAATGGGCATTTAGTAAAACTATATTAATGCCAGACCTCAGATTTCTGAACTGACCGGTCTACTGAACAGGTAGAATAAATGAATGATGTGTCAACATGAAAGGGACATGCAATTAATTACATGTGACTGTGGTGCTTTCTAAATGGAATATAAAGTACTTTCCCTTGTATTTTAATCTACTATGGTCATTCAAGCACTTCTTTACTTTGAACTAACTCTCTTCCCAAGGGCTTCAGATTAGCAAAGTTCTCCTATATAACAAAAAAAACAGAAATGAGTGTCTGGTTTTTTGTAATTAAAAATGAAAAAGGGAATATGAGTTCAACAAGTCTGATTTGGTGTAATTTAAATGGAAGTGCTCACATAGACCAGCGGTGCATGCTAATAACTTTGCCGCATGGAGTGGGAACCTGTGTGGAATCTCTTCCTGATGTGAGGGGAGTCAGAAATGAAAAGCGCTTCCAATCATGGAGAACGTGAATGAGAAAAGCAACTACAAGGGCATCATTTCTTTACAGTAACAGACTATTTGCTAAATGCTGTAAGCGCTAAGTGTCGTCTGCTAATTTATGGTGCTACAGAATATGGTGTGCAACATGCAAGACCATTGTTCCCTACAAGTGGTACATCGATAGGAGTTTCCATAGCAACAAGCCTTGACTTTAAATTGAAGTGAACATAGGCAGGACTAGGTGTGCATGCAACCAAATGCAAACACACATGCATACACACACACACACACGCGCAGACCTCTAAGTACACACCCAAATACAATTCCACACCCACTTACTCAAATACATTGTTAAGCACATACATAGACACATAACCACACACACAGGGAAACTAAAAACAATCTGTAAGGAGTAGAGCTGGGAATGAGCTACACGGTGGCCTATTACATTGAGGTCAGATGAGATTGAGGAGGCAGCAGGAGAGGGAAGGCAGACGAGGCCTGAGAGAACATCCCTGACAGAAAACAAGACATTCCTCTTAAATGGTTCAGGATCAATGGACTGAGACCTGCGCTTTCCAAGTCTGCACTCTGGATGTGTGTCTGTGTCTGTGTGTGTGTGTGTGTGTGTTGGCGTGTAAGGTGTGTCCGCAGGAGCTAACGTGACTGCTTTTAAAATGTGGCAGTCCTCCACAGCAGGTGTGAAGTTGTTTGTGTGTGTATGTGTGTGTTTAACCACCAATTGTCTAGGTTTAAAGCAGCAGAGGATCTGTTTTCATGGTCTGAGGCAGGTGTGTCAATATGCGTCCCAGCAGTCCCAGCCTATACTGTGTTTCATACCTGGTTGACTGTCTGGCTATGAACACCCTGGGACGGCATCCAAAAGATGCTGTCTGCTGCCTTCAGTCTCAGCTCCACAGACCTAAAACACCTGCATAACACCGAAGCAACAGAATAATCCCGGCCACACTTATTTCAATAACCAGCTGCATTGTGCTGAGATGAAATCGGCGGGGTGAACAGATAATTGGCTACACCACCCACTTGAGACTGTGACTATGCTGGAGTTAAAAAAGAAAACAATATCAACAAAAAACAGTCATATCAGCTGAGAGAAAGGTTCTCTCAGGTGCTGTCATTATATCTCTTTTCCCTCCAGCACTGTGTCTTTGTTGCTTTTTTTTTTTTTTGCTCTTAACTGCACTGACCGCTGTGGTGAACAAGAAATGAAAGAGGGAGGCGGGTGTCTTCATTTTAAAGATTATCTCCATTTGCTTCAAATAGGGAGTTATGAATAAGAGAAGGGAAATGGCTGGAATTGATCTTAGTGGGGATGTTATAAGTAAGCCAAATACGTAAGCAGGCCACTCTGATAGCCAGACTGATAGATGGAGTTCTGAGGGATTTAAAAGTGCTGGCTTTATTAGGGCTTGTTATTCATTTGTGGGAAACAATAGTGGCCGGATATCACGATTAAACTTATGTCATCTGAAATATTACAAATACAACTACTTTTTATTTTCTATGAGACAAAGGTAACAGGGCTGGTTCTTTCATCTTCACCAACACATGCTCTTCTGCTCCACATTCACTCCTCATATAAGCTTAGTTATTTACTACCTCCCTTTCCTCTTCCATCAGCTAATCTCCAGCCTGTTTCATTTTTTAACCCTGCTCTACACGATATTTTTCTCCACTCCCTGGAAGCTATAGTCTGCTATTATGATCCTCCTTTCTCCCCACCTATCCCGGTCTCCCACTGTCCATCCAGCTCCTTCATGCCACCTGCTATTCTTGTGTACCTGGGCTGGCTCTCCTGTGCCAGGTTTTCTCCTCTTTGGTAAGCGTGGTCCGCTATCTGTGTGGTGGACCTCTTGACGATCTGTTTCAGCTCAGGCTCCAGTCGCTCCATGATAGCTTTGATGGTCTCTGGTATCTTCTTCAGCTTTGCTAGAGCCTGGAATAAAGAAAAATACACACATTCTATTCAAGTGAATTTGATGCTAGAATATCACCCATACAGGACATGAGGGTCAGTAAAACATGGCTGAAGCCTGGTAAGGATTAACAGCTGTGGCATACTGTCATAAACATTCATTACTGACATTTTATTTGTGGACCACCAAGTAAATGTATACATGTGAGGTCTTTATTTATGTACCTTGATAAGGATGCCCATGAATTCAGCACTGTTCTCCTCTGGGTCCACCTCAGGGAGGTCCGTCTGGTTCAGCTCCCGCACCTCCTGCTGCAGCTCACGTACTGAGGACACACATTTATGTACGCATTTTTTAGACAAATATGGTGTTCTTAAGTGCTACAGTTTTCCTAGCATACACCCAGGTCAGTACTTTCAATTATTTGTATAGATAGCACTCCAAATGTGTGTGTTTTCTTTGAAAAAGTCTGTAGACAACCTTAATAGTGTTTTTTCCCCTAAATTCAAAAGTTTCACAAACACAGATTATGAACATAAACCTAAAGGACACATCTGCTTTTTATTATTGTTACAAAATCACCCACATAGATCATAGCTTTAAATACACTCCTCCATCTCTCCTTAATACACACACCTGCAGCTATGTATCCTTCCTCCCCCCTCGCCCGCTTTTTCCATCAGACTTAGCCACATTAGCGACTAAATTGAGAGTGGCAGCATCAAGTGATGCTCTAATTTCCATCAGATGGGGCCTCCCAATTTCCCATCAAAGCACGCTAAGAGAGTTAATGTTTATGGCAAGTTAATGGACTTTGGGTGTATTTCTTCTTTTCGCTCCATTCTAACTGTAGTTTGTGTAATAATTACGACAATTACTAGCAACAAATGAGGTGCTCTAAAGCTATTAGACAAAATGGCAAGCTACACCATTGATGGAAGCTGGCTGCTGCGTCGTGACCATAGTTGCTAGCATGACGGTGTATAGGTACTTACGGCCTGGCAGTAGCTAATTGCTAGTGGGGTATTTTGCATAATGACAGGAACGCTGTGGTTTAGGATTGACTTCTAGGCCCAGTGGGTGAACTGAGTAGATGCTTAACCTGTATTAGTGTAAATTTTGTATTTGTTTGTGCATGTGTGTGTCAGTGTACTGGGCAACAGAGGGACAGGTTACGTAGCTGGCTAACGAGCTGCTCTGAGTGAAAAAGCATGTGGTTTGTGGGAGTAGTGCACACCTGGTTTAGCATAGATGGGTAAGCATGAAAAAATAGAGAAGCAGATACAGGGATTATGAGAGGTTTGCAGTAGTGGACTAAAGATAGAGAAAGAGGAAGTGAGATTGAAGAAAGGACAGGAAGAGGTATATACATAGGGATAAGGAGGTATGAAGAGTTGTGGGGAGAAAAAGAGCTAAGGATTAGAGGTGGAGATAGAGCACCAGGCTTGTAGCTATTAGGGGCCTAGGAATTATTTGTGGAATCACACTAAACCTATATCTATCCCAGATGAAGACTTGGAAGATACCAGTAGTGATAAATCTTCTTACACACAGTTTCAGCAAGTGTTTTCTGTTTTCTGACATTTTGATCTCCAAATTGAACCATGTTGTAGTTCACATCACTCCTAATTTACACAATAGCAAATAAGCTATCGAGGATCACCTGTGCCATAATCTCAGAGGAGCATTTATGTGTTTGAAAAGATGGTACAAGATCTAAATGTAAAACTAGTGATCACATAATATTTCAAGAGACACTGAGTGCTCCAAATGGTTGCTTGGTGTCGACGAATCTCAAAACGAGATGATGAGCAGCTAACTTAGAAAGTAAAGAATGGCTGGTGCAGATAAGTGGCATACTTAATGTAAAAACTCAGAACCAACAAGGGAAAAATCAGGTTATTGCAGGATGAACTTTTTTCATTATCTTCTTGTTTGTGTTCCCCTGTGCTCTGCCTGAAAGGAATGTGATGCTGACTGTACGCCCGTACAGCCAAAAGAGAATTCAGACATTGGATGCAGTTACATCTGCATTATCAGCCCCCGTTAAGCGCCAGTAACACTGTGAGCATAATGAATGCTGTTCCCCTGCTGTGATGACAGAGATGCAGGGTGACTAATGGTACAGATAGGGGGGATAAGATGATTATGATGTTAGTGAGGAAAATGTATATTATGATCATAGTTTAATGATGTTATGATGTACTGTATGTTAGCAGAAGAAAGTATGCACTAGTTTGTCAGCGTGAATTTATGTGTGTAAAGGGGAATCAATGATATGTTTACCCGTCTGTTTAAAAGTTTGTACTATCAGCAGTTTCTGTGTACATTTGGTGATTTACCACGCTATGTGTATGTGTGTGTGTGTGTGTGTGTGTGTAGGTTTGGTGATACACAGCTATAATGACATGCTAATGGATGTAATGGCAGAAGCCAGAGTGATGCTAATGACTTCATTATCACTATGAACTTCAGCACTGTGAAAATAAAATTGTGAACTAAAATAGACACACTTTCAGTTATCCAAAGAGACCAGCAAAAGCACTGTGTTGGTGTGTGCACATTTGTAGGCGTACCTCTATAATACTCTATAATATGTATGCAACGTTAGTGGGGAAAAAACTGTGTAAATCTTACGGTTATTCAGAGGATGCTCTTGTATAACTCTCAGACCTGCAAACTTCTCCTTTCATCCATTTTCATCTTCTGCTGCTTTCTGCAAACCACCACCCATCTCTTTTTCTACCAATCTTTCCCTCTTCCTCAGCTGTATAACACATTTTTAGGACCTTACCGCTGCCAGAGCCAGGGGTACTGAACTGGGACGAGTCCAAGAGTTTGCGTGGGGTTGACAGACTGCTGACATCCAGCACAGGCATATGAGACGTGTCTTTGGCTGTGGAGCTGCAGAAGAAAACATCAGACCAGGAGACAATGTTTATCAAGTTAAAACAGCAAAGACATTATATGATTATTATCACTCTACTGTGTCAAGTTTAAAAAAATAGTATAATATCATCATGACTTGACTGCAACAGGAAAGACACTGAATTAGAGGAACTGTCTCAAAGTCTGGTGGAGGAGCCACTTCTGGAGATATACAAGTTTAGTATGCACTAAAAGAACATCTCAACCTTACAGTAAATGTTCCCAATAACCTGCCATTCTCTAACAAAACCAATCCACAACTACAACAGGCCTTGCATCCCTGGGTGGGAATGGTGCTGCTTTCCAATGAGCCATTTATCAAGCCTTAAGCTGGACGTGATAGCAATCCAGGCCCTTTAAGCTGGGCGGTATAAACACAGTGTGCCTGCTAAGTGAGCGGAGCGTATGGAGGCTGGCTTGTTGTTAGAGGCGACCCAATACAGAGGGGCCAGGACCTGTCACTCGCTGACCCTCAGTAATAAATCACTGTATCTCACCAAGCTACCGCCACCATAATTACTGCAATACACACATACACACACACACACACACACACACACACACACACACACACACACACACACACACAGAGGCACACGCATAGATGAGTAAGTACAAACACACACAAAGGAGCTCACATACAAATTCACACACACACACACACACACACAGAGGCACACGCATAGGTGAACAAACACGCACAAAGGAGCTCACACACACACACACACACACACACACACACATACACACGTAGGCTGTGTGCCTCATATTATACACAACAGCAACAACAATAGTTTGAGGCCAGGGGGCTGCATTAAACATAATGTGTTATATGGCTGCTTCGTGGAACTGAGGAGCTGGCATGATACTGGTTGCCAGGCCATGTGTCATTCAGGCAAAGCTTAAGTTACTATCCCCATGGCTGCAAAACCTACATTAGCATTCAAAACATCATTGGTGCCATGCAGAAACTGTGAATCTCCAATTTTGGCATTTTGTTTATTTACTGGCAGTAACTGGCGACTGACACTGCCTCCCATGTGTAAAAAATGCTTTTTGCCCCTACGGACATACAAATGTGTATATGGGATGGTGATGTTGTTGGCACAGATCATCACTATCTCTGTTTTTCTCCCTGTTTCCTATGAATGATTTAGTGTTGTTTGCTTCTCCACAGTAAATAGTGTAAACATTATTCCTCAATCTCGTTGGAAGTTGGAAGCGCACAGTGCAATCATGACAAAAGCAGAGCGACAAGTAATGCAAGGTCTAATTGTTTTTGTCAGTAATTGGCTTGTTTTTCTATACTGTAAATAATGGGCTAGTTGCACTTAGTCGTCCCAGCCATGGTACAACTTATAATGAAGACACATCTACACAGTGTAAACTTTTCAAAGAGGGAAATTGTTCTTTCAAGACCACACTATTTCTGCTGACTACATTATAGGCCAAACTGAAGTTACTGTAACCCTTTGAGCATTCCACGTTTTTCCTCAACCTCACCCTCATACTTTTCCCTGTTTTTCTCTTGCTCTAAAACACTGAACACTTTGACAAGCATACATCTCAGTTATGGAAAACCAGTGAGGGCATTAAATTAATGCCCAAATCCCCTACCCAAACCTTAACTTCCAGCTAACTCTAATTCTAACCCCAATCCCTTATTCTTAAAGGGAAATCCTCTCATAATGATGCTACATTTTCTATCTTTGTGGGGATATTTGGAACCATCCAGATCATAAAAACATAATCTAACACACATCCCCATAACCCCTTACCCCAGCTGACGAGCAGCATTTTTTTCTTTGTTCTTGTGCCCCAGGCGGCTTGTAGACTTTATGTAGAGGTGTCGGTGCAGCTCATCGATGAGCACCAGGTGGATGTTGAGTTTCTTGCTGTGGAGCTCCAGGCGCAGGTCTCCCAGCCCCTCCACCTGCAGCAGGGGGCCCTCCAAGGAATCCACAGCTGACACCTGCACAAGGACAAACCAGAGTTAGCTACTGAATCAGGTCTAAAAACTAACATTGATTATTCATAGCGGTGACTATCCAACCTCATTTCTTTTGGCCAATTTGGCAGGTGTGCACCAATTGCTAAAGTAGACCTGAATACATTCATGAAGACCAAAAGTACTCTACAAGGACCGCACCGTCAACAACTTCAAGCTCATTTATTTTATACAGCCCTTCATCATAAACAAGGACTTTACAAAAAATTAGCCTACCAAAAATTAATTAGTGATCAGTAAGTCAAATGAGAAAAAAAATGGGAGAAAAAAAACAAACAAACACATGACACACAATAGCAAGATGACAGCAGGGCTACCTATCCTATTTAACCTTGAATACCGTGACACCATCAACTTGAGACCCTCTACAGAATCCAAAGGAAAAACTCGGGTGAGAATTCACACTAGTCAACAAACTTGACTGAAAAGTACATTTGCTTATTGTTCACCATTATTTTACTGTGTTAAATGAAACCACTGACTTCACTTAAATTAATTTCTCCCCTCATTCTGAACAGATGTTAGACACAATACATACAATATACTAATAAAAACAACAACAAACAGTGAGGGTTTTCAGCAATTCTTCATATTTATTTTTTATGACACCTCTATCTCTAACCCTATTAAAACCTTGGGCGAACTGAGATGAGCAACCATCAAAGTTACTGTAAAACCCCTTCATTTCAGACGGCTAATGATGTTTTCTTAATAGATTTTACAAGTACCCTTACATTGTATTATCTATGCAATCACTTTAAATCATAGCTATATTTATTCTATGATTTCCTTGTGAGCCACTTTCTTTATCTTTACTGTTCCTGTCTTTCTCGTTCCCTCCTTCCTTCCTTCCTTCCTTGCCTCTATTTCTCAGTTTTCATCAAAGCAGCTGTAGCAGTGGTGGTATGTTTGTATTTAATAAATTTTCATGCCACCAAATGACTGTGTACAAGTGCGTGTGCACAAGTGCGTATGTTTGGATGTGAGCATGTGTGCAACTCCAGGGTACTAATGGCTGGATGACAGCACTGTGGAGAATGTGTGCATGACCAGGGCAGGCAAGAAAGGAGCGGGTAGCGGGGAGGAAGAAGCTGGGCAGGGGGCATGGGTCAAGTGTGTGTTGATGCAAATGAGAGCCACATTAGCGGAAAGATGTGCTAATGTGCTGCGTGATCAACCCCCATCGCCTTAATAGAATAACTCGGCATGCCTGCATGGCTCTGTGAGAGAGAGGGAAAGAGAGAGAGAGAGAGAGAAAACATGAGAGAGGACACCATGGGTTTCTCAATAAAGGCCAAGATGTGTCCATGCATGATTACAATTATGTGTGTGTGAGTGGATGACTGTATATCACTCAAAGCTTTGTGTTTGTGTGCATGTGAGGGAGAGAGAAAGCATATCTCATTACCACCAGGCTGGGATGACAGAAGCAGACTGGTTAACATCATTAGGGGGCCCAGCCTGTCAGCCTAATCAAGGATATGAAGCCTCAAGTGAATTAACATGGGAGAGAGAGGGATGGACGTAAAGAGGAGAGGAGAGTGTCGTCTCTGACCAACCCCATGGGGCCTACGGTCAACAGGAGACAGACAGCATAGTCTGAATTGTATTTGTCAACTCAGGGAGACAAGACAGACAGAAACTGGGAGACAGTAAGAGACTAAGAAAGTTTGCATGCTCCTGGCTTGATGCAAGGTGAAATAATTAGAAAGATTTCTTGTGTAAAGGTATCATACTGTGTTACAATTTGCATTCTCATATAAGAGTATACAAATATACTGCATGCACAACATACACATAGCATGGGATCCACCTGTACATTTTAATCAGAATTTAATCATCTTTTGTTCACTTTATTATACTTCACTTTTACTGATAGCAACAGATGTTTTTGTTTCTCTATATCCTCTGGCAAAATAGATGTATGCAGAAAGAAAGATAGAAAGAAAGAAAGAAAGAAAGAAAGAAAGAAAGAAAAAGAATATGACATAAAGTAGGGAACAAATAGAAGGAGAGAAGAAGCAATGATAGCAGCAGAGGGGAGGACAGAGGGAGCGTGTGAAAGCCAGGGAGACGTTAATCTGACAGATGAGTGCAGTAATGAGTGACAGCATGATGGGAATAAACACATCAGGGAGTCTCACAGGAGTTACACAGACAGACACAGAGAGAGAGAGAGAGAGAGAGAGAGAGAGAGAGAGAGAGAGAGAGAGAGAGAGAAATGATTCACTGACAATATGAGCTTCCAATAAGTTTTGTACACTGTGAAAATAATATTCAGCCTACAAATCAGATTTTCCTTAAAACTAGTTTAAAAAAGAACTGCAAGTGGGATGAGATTACTCTTTTTGAAGCTTGGAGACTTTTTGGGCCATTGTTGTCACTGTGGTGGGACAATCAATTTCATTATATGGACGCTGGATATCAACTTAAAAATGCATTATTCACCAAAGATTCAGAAAATTTGGCCCATCAATGTCCGAGATATTGAGTATGAAGCTTGGGGCCCTGTTGGCCTGGTGGTGGTGGTGCTGTGGTGGGCCCAGTGACAAAATCCATTATATCCCCAAGTTTGGTCCAAAACAAGCCAGCAGAGGCTTAGAAATTGTGTGTGACAAAGTCCAAGACATAGTCCATTCCCTGAACAATTTTTTAAGTAACTGACTTTTATCAATCAACTCAATGATGTATCCATGAACTGCATAAATACACCACCAAAGTAAAATGAATGCATCAAATAGCATTTCCCAGTGCAGAGTCATAAAAATGTCCATAACACTAAGTGTGCTTGTTTCATACCAATGGAACTGCACTATTCTGACCAAGCGTAGCCCATTTCTAGTTAGCAAGACAGAGGCACACAGTCCAACTGACTTTGAACTTTCTACAACCTTCCAAAGCTTACTGTACTGATTGAGTACAGGTTGAGTGAAGTTCAGTTTCTTTCCACCTCCACAAAGAGGACTCTTCATGGTCCTTTGGGCACCCCATCATCCCTCTTTTTTCCTCCTCCTCAGATAACCCCATTCGAGCAAACTAATTATTACCAAAGTCTGAGGGAAGATGTGTGGGAGTGAGGAATAAAGATAGAGAGAGAGAAAGAAGGACAGACAGAGAGAGAAAGAGAGGGAGAAAGAGGGGAAGAAAGAGAGAGTAAAGGAACAGAGAGATCACACAGGCTGGTCGTTTAGTCCTTGGTGCCATCCACTGGCCCTCCTGCTGAGCATACTGCAAAACACACATCAAACGAACAGAAATACACACGCACACACTCTCTCACACACCTGCAGAGACCTCTTAGCCACTTTGATGAAGTTTGCTTGAAGGAAAAGAGTTGTGTCCACTGAACTGTTCAAGGCTAGAAAGGGATTCTTTCCAGGGATGAGAGGCATCAAGGAACCAATCTAAGCGGCAAACACTTCATAAACACTGGTGTTTATGTGTATAGACTGTGCAGAGCCTGGGCTTCACAAGCGCTCTCTTCGAGCTGCCTCATATTCATTTGCATTTGTTTAAAAAATTTTCCCATGACGTAAAATACTGTTCAGGCAAACCGTTCCTCTTTTACTTATTTCCCTCAAACCTTATTTACCTCATGAAGAACATGCTTCTGAATTCAAGGTCCATGCAGCCATATGTTGCATAACATATTTCAAAGGGTCTCTCATTCTCTCCCCATCAGCCCACTCACCAGCATGTCTGTAGCGTGGAGGTAGTGCTTGCTCGCCATACAGGCCTCCAGCCTTTGAGGCACCTGCTTGATGCTCTCGATTTCATCCAGCAGCTGGAGGACGTGCTTGTGCTCGATGCCCTCTATCCACAGCTTCCTTAGCTCGTCCCTCTTGCAATGGAGCAGCATCTTACAGGACAGCAGGTTCTCCTTCACCTGGGGCAAAAGAGGAGATGACATCCTACAAGTGAGATGTCACACAGAAGCCCTTGTCCAGTAACCAGCTTGTTGCTAATAGTACTAAATTAATGCAAAAGACGTACTGATTGTGGTTACTGCTGTTGCTAAGAGACTCTTGAAAACCCATCTGCAGCACAGTGCTGCTCTGATAAAAGCTGAATTATAAAATGAACAGTTTCTGTTCTTACTTGTGACTGGATGAATCAAATTCTGAGCCATTGTAGAATACTAAATATCTACCACATAACTATTCATTTAAATATTTAAGCGTTAATGTTGATTTATACCAGTTACTCTACTGTTACTGTCACAGCTGCTGATATTTCAAGCTCTTAAAATAGACAAGCTGGTCCAACTGCTTTGATCTGTTCCGGGGTAGATCTGCCCCCCCACCTTGCTGACACACACACACATAGCCAGGCTGATGCTGGCTTTGTGTGGCAGCTAGTCTAATGTTAGAAGGATAACCTACACACACATATTTCAGGCTATGGAAGGTGAAAACTTGTTCACTCAGTCTGGAATAGCATTATCGTGGCAAATTAGCCGCATTTTTGAAGCTAACGCATTTTACTTTTGTCATTCGGATAACAAACATATGTTATGTGTAGCTATGTCAAAATCACTTGACCAACCCCCAAACAAAAAAAAAAAGTCACAAAAATGAGCAATGCAGCGAGACAAACAGTTAATTCAGGACCTACGTTGTAGCTAAGTCTGCCATTTCAACACATTTTCGAAGTAAACCTCAGAGATAAACTAATCTAAATAATCCAACAGAAGCTTTGTGCGAGTTAAATCCACTGTTTCCATCGCAAAACACACTTTTTCCTTTGCTTTTGGTTAAACACTTCAACCGGTGGCTGACACTGGCTAACAATGGTTCATTAGCTATGCTATTTCTGCATGCAGTTTTTGTGTTTACAGAGTCTGTATTGATGACACCATCTAGTGGTCAAAATCACAGACTGCACCTTTTTCAACAAGGTGGAGTCAGTCAGTCACTCAGTCCATTACATCCTAAGATCAAGAGCCAGTGCACTTAAGAAACAAGAATAAGAGTACCAATCCACGCTGGCAATTTAAATATTTGACTGGGGGGTAAATTTTGACTGAACAAGTTGTGTGCTTAAAACTTAAAACAGTAATTTCAGAACAGCTACCTGACTAAACCACACTTCGCATCTGCTTTGAAATCACTGCAGAGAATGGCCTCTCCCTGTGTATCATTTATCATTTACTACCATTTTACACTCCCTCCTATTAACATTCTGACTGCTAAAGCAATGCAAAGCTCCCAGCACTGTCAGGACCATGCCATGCTGCATCCTTCCCAATGAAAACCACTGCAATAGACACGCAGCCAAAAGGTGTCATCTACCCCCATCTGGCACTTGCAACAAAAATAACAGGATATTTCTAGGTTCTCTTTCACCTGGGAGGGAAATAATTTCTAAATGGTGACATATGGCAATGGGTGACAAAACTAAAAATAGCACTTGAGAGAAAATAACATCTTATCAATGTCTTTATGTGGAGAGACTCTCTGAAATACAGACTCAAAAAGGGGAAAGTGATCTTGTCCCAAACCTCATTATAACACTATGGCTTTGGCTCAGCTGGCTGGTGTGGTAGGAGTTAATGAGAATTAACAAATTTACAATTCACAGTGGTATTCAAATGCTTGAAGAAAACAAATAAACACAAGCAGTCCTCAGAGATGAGGTTGACATTACACTGCTGTATAATCCTCTGACAGGCTCTCCCAATAGCTCTTTTGGTGACAGAAGTGTCAAATACAGTGGTGTCGTCACATACACAGACACACACAGGCATACTTACTCACTCCAGAGTAATCAACCAAGCCCTCACTTGTATTCAAATTTCTGACAGTGTTTTTAGTGATTAACTTCAGAATAAAATCACTCCATCTTCTGTATAAATATGTATTATCATTCAATCCGTGTGGGTGAGTATGTGTGTGTGTGAGTAAGACTGATTTTTGTTTGATTTCTGAGTGGATTTGATTACTTTCACCCTCTGTGACCACTGCTTGCAATCCAGGCCTGAATGATTAAATCAAAAATGTATCCAGGTAATAAAAAGCATTGGGATTGACAGTCTTTTGCCATATCTGCAACAACCTGTGTTAGGGAGGGAGCAAAAGGCTGCCTCAAAATGTGTCATCATTTAACAAGTACGACAGACTTACTTTCAAGACTGATTGAGTATAAGATGGCCATGTAAAAAACAAAGAAGTAACAGGCCTGATTTGACAGAAACCATATGAGATTTCTTCATCATTTTACAGACTTTGTGTGTCGACGTAAGACACAGAAAAATTTATTATTAAAATCTACTAGTTTTTCCACACATAATTCCATGGCAGAGCAAAGGATTCTGACACAGCTTTTGAGTGCCAAGAAGGCAGAGGTTACTTTTCTTCTTGAATTACTATAATTTTGTCAGCTAAGTCAGTGATTTACTCATGAAACATAACAAGGACTCAAAACAGAGACAAGGTTCCCTTTCAACGAATGAAAAGCTTTTTGATTTGTTTTTAATCATGCAGTTCGGTATATTTGTTTTGAAATCCATCTAATGCAGTGTCGTATGAAATCCAGTAAGAGTTTCTAAAAGCATTCAAGATTCAACCCAGTGTCCAGTGTTTGTGTATGCACAGTATGTTTGTGTCTCTCTCTGCTACCTGTTTGATCTTGTTGCGGGAGCTTGTGATGCGCTCGGTGATGCTCTGGTAGGTCCGGATTGCTGTGGTGAGTTCAGCATAGTGCTGGACAATCTGCTCATCCAAGTCCCTGTCACATTTCTCAAAAGCCTCCTCAAGACGCCCCTTCTCTGTCTCCCTGTCCTGCACATCATCGCTGTTGGACAAAGTCCTGGGTTACAGAGAGAGGGAGAGTAACAGTGAAAGGGAGAGAGAGAGGGAAGAAAAGTTGTGATGTCAAGAATCTGAACTCAGCATCAACACTGTAACGGTGGAGAGCTGGGACCACAAGTAAGGAAAAAAAACATCACTGCAATAATCACCCTGCTTTCAAGTGCCCCCAGAAAAACCCTAATTATAAGTCGAGTACAAGTGGGAGCTTAAGATGAGTACTTGAAGGCAGCATATGGTGAAGAAAATGTGGTAATGAAAAGGGTGCAAGGCAATAATACCGACAATCACCATGACTGGGCAATGTGGAAATGTAAGTTTATGTTGTATATTGCAGCATAAGGGTCAAACAACAGAAGCAGGTTATTAAAAAGGTAGGAGGAGTAATGTCAATTATAGCATCGGGACATTTACACCAAACTCTGTCACTGCCAAATATTCCACAAAGAGACACAAATGAGGCAGCAGATCCTCATTTGACATGCTTTTGTTGTCCTTACATTTTCTCTCTAGTCTAGAATAAGCCGTGAATGAAATAATGGTGAAGTAATGGTGAAATTAAACTGGAGCACCCTACAGGACCCCTGGGGTACCCCACTTTGGGAATTACAGATATACGCTATTATAATATCTGCTTGGCAGGAAGGTAAGGAAGGTTTTAGACTAACTAATCCATGATATCTGTCACACCCGTTATGTCAACTCGCGTTAGCTAACTTTTACGATAAAACAGTCAGTAGCAACCTTTTTCTACCCTTCGGGACAAAATGAAACTGCTGCCATGCTTAAGCGATGTACAACACCCAATATCAAACAAATGTCAAACTAGAGTGCTGTCTATTTTTTCAGTATTACTCATGATACAGAAAGGATGTAACATTAGCTTTAGCATAAGAGCTAGCTGGAAAGCCCTATCTGAGAGCAAATACAAGCCCAGCTAAACAACTGTCGAAAGTTTCACCGCCGCTATGAACAATAAACAATAACTGTGACAGTCCTTACCTTATAACAGAGATGAGCAGACCGGAAGGGTCTTTGCTTTTGCTAACAGCACTCCTGTATCTCCCTGTATCAGCTGCCATTTTTCCAGCTGCTGCACTAAACAGGAAGACAAACGCGCGAGGTGCACAGAGCGCTGCTGGGAGTTGTAGTTCAATAAGAAACCGAGCACAGTGGAGGAAGCCCGTAGATCAGTAGTATTGTTGAGCGTTTCAGACCATGGATCTTACCTTTCAGATCGCAGACATTTGCGGCCAATTAAATAAAAATGTGCTTTTTTTCTTTGCCTTCTTTTGAGTCGCCATTTCTAGCTTTTGCAAAAGCTTTCTTATTCAAATAGGCCTACTTCAATTATTCAAGTCAATGACTGGCTACAGTTAAATAATATAGAGATAACAGGTGCAGGACAAAATGCAACAGGACCTCCCTCGATCCTCACATATAGTGGAGATTGTAATAATAACCACCACAAATAAAATCAAGATTAAATACTGAAAAAAGGTTCCAGTGTAGTTATATTAGCAAAAAGTACAACAAGAGTGACATAAATGGCGAAAGAGACCTTAATGACAGATTGATGCCTAATAGTAATCTGTTGTATTAGTGTCCACATACAGATGGGGGGTTCATGTGTGCCTGTGTGTGTTCATGTGTGAGGGTGGGAGTTTTCTTTTAGGGCTGGTAGAAAGTGTTGATTTGTTAGTAGGAAGAAACTGTGGGAAAACCTCCGGAGATGAATCTGTAGAATTAGACCAGGACCTCTGACAAACTGAGCAGCCAAAGTTGATGCAGGAGGAATATCCTGCGTAAGGCCTTGAGATTACAGGGCAAGCCTTCTCATCCCATTCAACAATGTTGCAGATGGTAGCAAGTAGCAACCATCACTGGACCTGGGATGTGGCTTGTCTGACACTTGCAGGATTCATATAGCTGACTATAAGCCCTTGAACTTTCATATGCAGGTGTTCACACAAACAGTTCAATAATAGATAAGCTATGCAAAGCGGGAAGAATCGTCTGTTGAATTGCTTGAGAAATTCAAACACTTGAGTTATGAAATTTTAATCTGCTCATTTCAAATCATTTTAAGCCATTTATTATTAATCAGTCCATTCATAGATTGAATTCATATTTCCTATTGATAACGTACTTTGGATGATGAATTACTCCATGGTACCCAGTCAGCCTGTTGTGCATAATATCAAGGATTTTTAACCAGGGCCATTGATCAGAGTCACTATGGAGGGTGGTGTTGGTGGTGAAAGTGATGATTAAGATGATGAAGAGGAGAAGGAGGATGAGGATGGAGGGGTGAACAATTAATATTTAATATGAGTGCAATAATCAGAGTTATTGATAAAGGTGAGAGTGGTGGTGGTGGTGTCATGAAGGAATGTACACAATTATATCACTCCGCATGTATTAATACTATCTTAATTCAAGTGATTTTGCAAATTGATTTTTTACAGGAATAGTTTGCATACAATAGAAATACTGCGATAGGAAAACCACACTGTTTCACTGTAACACTTTCAATCTGATCCTCGAGAGACTGATAATAGAAAGGTTGAGCAGAGAAGAAAGGAGAGAGACAGTGTGTGTCAGCGAGTTAATGGCCTCCCCCATTTAGAACATATAGTGCTGCATTTGGCAGAGCTCTCCTGTGCTGTATCTCTGACAATCTCTGCTGTACCAAAGAGAATGGGAGAGGGCATTGATTTTGGAGCGAAGGGGTCGATTCCCAGCAGCCTGGGCCCTGATTGATGCGCTGGTGGACTGACGAGATAACATTGTGGGCGATCTTTGTATCCCCTCCAAAAAAAGAAACAATCACTGTGTCATGCAGGAGCCACTTTTTTCTTTTGAAGGAACCTAGCTTCCCAGGGCCAAGTTTAATTTCGAAGTTCTTATCACCTTGCCCTGCAGAAAATATCCCATCAGTCCAGCTAATCTAGTGGGCTTCCTCTCTCCAATAACACAGCGCCAAGGTTATTTCTTCTAACTGGATGTGTGTTTGGACACTTAATGATTGTTTTGACTGACTGACCTGTGTGGTTCAAAAACAAGGGCAATATAGCCTGTGTGGGATGTGCGCTTATGATCTGTTAATTTATAGATCTAAATGCAAATGATGCATCTTTGGTGCTCAGTGGCTCTCTCTTCTTCCATTACTCTATGTCCTTTGTCTCATTTGTAATAAAATAACAAATAAATGTTGCTGATACACAGTAGTGATATATGTATTTCAGGTGAGTGGCCTGTTCAGGCTCCTTTAAAACACAAAAAAGTGTGTTCTCCTCCACTTCCATTGTTCATCTTGAATTATGGAGCAACCACCTTGCAATAAACAACCTAATTTGTTTAAGCTTCAATAGATAGTTACAGTATCTGGGTTTTGGAGGAACAGTGGATTAAACTGGATTACAATAAGAGGAGCTCTGCATTTTCAAAAGCATATATTTAAGTAGGTGCTTCAGCACAAATATGGTTCTGGTGTCAAGTGCAGCTCATATCCTATGCCAATGGCAAATTTAAGATTGTATTTTGCCATGTTTGGTTTCTAATTAACTAATTAGTCACTGATAACTCACAGTACAGTAAAAACTATAGTACATATTCTAAGTGAGCTGAGGTGGATGTTGAACAAACAGAAAAATAAAAATATTGCATAAATATTGTATATTTTTCCCAATTTCCATGTAAATACCTAGGAAGCAAGAAAATGTTATCCGCTGGTAATTGAATTAAAGAGAAAATACTTTCTCCCTAGTATGTGTGACGGGAGCAGGATAATCATAGTGTCTGTTCTATGCACAGTGCTTTTGTTCACATTATATGGAATGGATTTATAATTTAACTTGAATATAATATAACTTGTATATCTCCAGTGAACATACACCTACATCTGCTGCGGCAGATGACCTGGCCTTCACAGTCACCGGACCTGAACCCAATCGAGATGGTTTGGGGTGAGCTGGACCGCAGAGTGAAGGCAAAGGGGCCAACAAGTGCTAAACACCTCTGGGAACTCCTTCAAGACTGTTGGAAAACCATTTCAGGTGACTACCTCTTGAAGCTCATCCAGAGAATGCCAAGAGTGTGCAAAGCAGTAATCAGAGCAAAGGGTGGCTATTTTGAAGAAACTAGAATATAAAACATGTTTTCAGTTATTTCACCTTTTTTTGTTAAGTACATAACTCCACATGTGTTCATTCATAGTTTTGATGCCTTCAGTGAGACTCTACAATGTAAATAGTCATGAAAATAAAGAAAACGCATTGAATGAGAAGGTGTGTCCAAACTTTTGGCCTGTACTGTATGTGATATTGACATTGAAATGAAGCACTTCAAAACAAGATCTTATTATTTAGAGGTTTCATCCCAATATGTAACTGTATTTCCGTTTTGAGAGAGAAATGTTTGATTAAACTGATTTTACTGATGTACAGGACTTCTGTTTCAGAAATGTAAGAAAGTAGTGGGGTCAGATGAAAATGTCAGGCTCCTCGAGGGGAATTCATGTCAGAAATCAGCAGATCAAGAATAAGATACACAGAAGATCAATTGAAGTTAAGAGGATAAGCAAAATACTTGGATTGCCACCAAGAATCCTACAGGTGCAAGGATATCACCAGCAACCCAAATCACATGATTATACAGTCCAGTGCAAGGGCATGCAGGGTGTGCTAAAGAAAGAGTGTTAACATGCATCATTAACTTCATTTCAGACACCCATATGGCATCTGACCGCAGTGTGACTATGTAAAAGGGAAACTGCACAAACAGGACAAACGAGTGTTCTTTTACCCTTATTCACATCTTCAGCCATTGTGGGGAATATTACAGTCACAATGGTCAGTATCATGGCAGTCATGAGATAGTTCTAGCAATATTTCATGGATGTCATAAACAACGAGCAGGGCTACTTTTCACAATCTGCCGTTCAATCACTTCTCTATTCTATAAGGACTGCATACAGTTGAGCCTGAGGCTTTTCTGGGAGTGCCCTCGGGGCACTGCTGCACATGATAATTTTTTATTATGTAATCACAACAGACAGCCTTGCAGAGGTAAGAAATTCCCCTTGGGAAAATTGCCTTCCTACTGTTTATGGGAATTGATATTGATGTGGCCTCACTGAAAACATTTGAATACCTATAAAAACACAGAAAAGGCAAAAATAAAATTTCAAGATGTGCACTTGGTGTTTTGTTGCAGTGTGTGTGTGTGTGTGTGTGTTAGAGAGAGAGAAAATCAAAATGTACGGAAACCCACAACAAACAAAATAGACCTTTATTATACCTTTGTACCAGTTTTAATGTGGAATCTGAACCTCACTTATGCAAAATGAATATCTAATTCAGGATCCTGCTGCTGGCGTTCAAGGCAGGGAGAGCATCTGCACCCTCATAGCTCCAGGCCATGGTGCAGCCCTGCAGGCCTGGCCATCACTCTACTTGGAGGAAACTTTTGTACATCCTGTCTCCTCAGTGCTGGAATGACCTTCCCCCCTTCAGCCAGAACAGTAGCGTCACTTTTCATCTTTTGTTGTTGGCTGAAATCTTTTCAAGAATGACCTCATATCACTTTTTCCCCCGATGAAGTGCATCCTCTAACCCACTCTAAAATCCACTCAGCTTTCTCCCTAGCTTTGTTTTCTCAGATCTTCACTCTATGCAATAGCTCTATGTTCAGAAAAAATAATACAATAGCATAAATTCCCTGACTTTAATTTTTCATTAGTTTTTAGTTTGTTTGTTTTATTTTTTGTAATGCTTGTTATTAGTGAATTTCAGCTTATTCTACTGTTGCACCCTTTCTGCATAAAAGCATCAGTGAAAGGCCTAAAATGTGAAATCTAAAGCCCCAATTTACAAAAACCTTTACTGTGTGCAAAACCACTGACACAGCCACTGACCAGTAAAGAAGATTGGCTTGCACCAATGATAAATCTTAATCCTGACTTTGAAAAGTGAAAACATCTCAGTACCCAGTAGCTGTTTTCCAAAACTGGGACAAAATGTGTTCTACTTGTATTATCAAGTTTGCTCCTCAAGTACTTCTTTTATGGAATAAACCCCTCATCCTGTTCTCTGACAGTGATGCAAAATGTGATGTACAAACATATAGTAATACACAATGTTTTTTTTTATCATTGCAAAATTCACATTAATGTCAAAGGGCTATTTATCAAAAATTATTATAAATTATTATTATGAAAAAATGTTGCAACTGATTAGATGAACAGCCGCAACTGAAAATGTATATAGACAAAACTTATAAACTCAAAAATTTAAGTTTTGTTTGTCTAAATATGTGAAATAGCAGTAATTGTTTTTATTTTATTTTAAATGTGTCTGGGGGCTCATTTTACCTCTTGATTTTGCTGAGTGAGCCTTAACGAGACAGCGCCATTGGTTTTCTACTTGGCTTCAG
This sequence comes from Myripristis murdjan, assembly GCF_902150065.1. Classification (NCBI taxonomy): domain Eukaryota; kingdom Metazoa; phylum Chordata; class Actinopteri; order Holocentriformes; family Holocentridae; genus Myripristis; species Myripristis murdjan. The sequence continues at coordinate 11,219,076 of NC_044002.1, forward strand.
TTTGATGAGGTACGCAGCCACCTAAGTGAACTTTCAAGCCTGTAATGTAATTATTTGTATGTGTATACTCAGTGCGATGAATTACCATTACAAGGCAGAGTGCTTCTTTGGTTCTATTGAGCAGGCCTTAATGTAGCCAGCTCTGTTTCTTTCTTTTTTTCTTCCATTTATTGTAACACGACAGTCGTAAGTTAAAATGCAACAGACATTTTTGAGTTCCATGGAAGTGCACTGCATTCCAGATTTTGAATAAGACTAAATTTTTATTCAAGGCCAAGGTGTTTCTCTGTAAAGAAGAGAGCCCCATTATTTTAGTAACGACATTCATTTTTAATGTGTCTTTGCTTGATTGATGAAAGCAGCAAGACAGAAAGTGGATTTCAATAACTGCGATACAATATATGATCAACAAAAAATGTGGCTCTGAGTCCTCTGTATATATGAAATTTCTCAACAATATTATACACTACTCCAATGAATTCTTTAAAAGGCTTTTATTGATTTGTTTTTGCAGAGCACGGCAAACACATAGTGTACACCAGACACTGCCTGAAAAATAGAAAAATCAGCAGAAAGGAGCATTATGATTGAGTGTATTATGGAATTGTGTGTTTAATATATCAAGTTTACGGGGCAATTTGTATGAATCGTCATCTCTTACCAATAACCTCCAGTCCTCCTCACCAGGTATATCAAATTTTCAGCTGCACTCTGTTGTGCACCAAAGCTACATTAGTTTCTGAAAAGGCAGAAGGAAGTTTAAGTATAGAAACAGGAATGGTACTTTTCAAAAATAAATTGGGATTCTCTTGTATGATAGTTAATTTGCTGAGTGCTTGATACAGACCCATCCTTAAATAATATGATGTATCTGGAATCAAAGAGATGAGTTTTTTTTTTTTACATGTAAACCCAAGCCAACTGCACATCAGTGCAACTTTTCAGTCTTTATATCATACTTCAAAGGAATTTTTTCCCTTTTTCTTTTCTTATGCAATGTTGTGAGGACATTTGGTCTTGAGGTCATCCTACCCTTTGTCCACTTTTCAAAAGTTTCCTCAGAAGATTTTTCTGATATAATTTATTCCGACTCAGTGCACTTTTCCAAAACAAAGTGGGTGTGATAAATTGACAAGGATGAAATGATGCCTGTGTTGGGAATTTAGCCCAACACAGGCATCAGTAGGTAGCCCAGTGCTCTGCTTGTCTTGGGGAAAAGGCTCATCGTTGCTGTTTTACATTTGAACAACGGCACATTCATCACTGCTGACATCGATGTCCAAGCCACTTTGAAAAAGGGGGATCTCTCAGTTTTTCATCCTTGTCTTTGTCCTCTTTGATAACATATTTGTCATCATTCTTCTCTTCTACCTACTCAGGGAAGGTCACCAATGCCCTTACCTTCTCTTGTTTAGATTACTGTAATCCTTTCTACTACAGCCACTAGGGTTTAAACAACTATCAAAAATAAGAAACCACATCACTGCAACCCTTGCTTTCTTTCAGTGGTTACTTGTCACTTACACAATTGATTTGAAGATTTCACTGATCACTTAAAGCTTGTCTAGGTCTGCCAACTAGCTACTTCTCAGATCCCTTAACTCCCTGTGAACCACAACACAGCCTGAGATTGTGGGACAGAGTTCTTCTGGCTGCACCTCAGTCTAGACTGAAAACAAAAAGATGATCTTGCATTTACCTTCAGAGCTCCCACACTATGGAATGGCCTGCCTGAGGAGATTCAGCTGGCAAAGTCAGTGTATACTTTTAAATCACTTTGCATACACACATTATGCTTCTTTCTCCCAACCTAAATTTGTCCTCTCACTGCCTCCTTCCTCCTGGATATTGTGCATCTCCAGATTTATTCCCATCTCAGGAGCGGCGTCTGATTCCCCAGATGGGCTTGGCAACCTATTCTGCCATCCTGCACTTGTAAAGTCAATCTGTGGATGCTGTTCCATCAACCAGGCCATATTTCATACCCAACTCATCTCTGCTTCCTCCTGTCTTTCCATCTCTCTCATTCTCTCTTGGTTTTCTCTTCTCCTGCTGCCTTTGTCGGCTCAAGGTGAGCAGCATTTACATCCTCATCTCTTTTCACACCTCCCCCTCCACACCTCCTCTGTCCCCAGAGGACTCCTAGTCATAGAAATCTCCACAGCCACTGCCGTCTCACCATTCTGTCTCTCCTCCTCATCTGTCCCCTCTCACCTGCTCTTGCTTACCCTACTTTTTCCTCTTTTTCACCGAGGCACACATCCTGGGTAACATTTCCCTCAAGACTTGGTAAGACCTCTGCAGCCTGTATCTTTGTTGCCTTTGGGGGAGATCCTCCTCTTCCTCTTCATCTCTCTCTCTCTCTCTCTCTCTCTCTCTCACTCTCTCTCTCTCTCTCCCTCTCTCCTCCTCCTCCTCCTCTTTATCCTCCCCATCTGTCTGCATGTTCTTGATTGTATGAAACTGGTTTCTGAAATATATCACAAGGGTACATCATGAAGCACTGTTTGTAATTTTTATGTACACTTTTACGTATGTAACCGTGTAATAACATGGAAAAACCGTGTTTTACCAGTGTTTGTGTTGAGACAAAAATGGAAATGAACAAATTTAGTTTCTGACACTTTTCAGCTCAAATTACATAACAGCACAAACTCTATGCAGTCATGGCAAACTGCACTTTGATCATGGTCACTGTGCAGTGATTAAAATGCAGTAGCCAGTTTGGATAATATCAGATATCCTCTTCATACAACACTTCTAAAACAACAGGAATCATCAGTAACTCCAAGTAACCAAATTCAAATATCATTTCAACAGCTGCCACATGTAGGCTATGGTAGACAGTGTTTCCAAATTCATATCATCACAATTATGACAGATCGCAGCTTATTCTGAGAACGTCCAGCGATACTTTGGGGATATGCATAGACTGTAAGAATATAAATACCATGAGGTCAATGCAGTCTTTCATGGGATACATCTCATTAGAGGTCTTTATACTTTTAATGGCCTGGAATAAATATTTAATTGACATTACAGTATTATTAATGACATAGATTTATCCCATGGAACACCTCTTTTAAAAAGCAGGAGCAGCACTATACAAATTATAGTAATTAGTGTTATTAATATTCCTAAAGAAACATAATGTTATGGTGATGGTGTAACCTTACATGTTAGGGATCACCTTTAGGAAAGATGTCACTATTAAATCAGCACTGAACACCACAGAGGTCCCTGTAAGGATATTATACTTATAATGACCTCGCCTATTCAAAAGTGCCGCATGCTCTCTGTTTGGATCACTGATGCAACTTGCATTTCATTACTATTTAGCCCATTATGCAGTGTTATTAAACTGGCAATGTTGTGAGTCCTCCGCCAAGACCTAGCCTTTAACCAATGAAAATCGCTTATGTATAGAGTGTCTCTCTGTGCTCCAATCAGCTCTCAAGTTCTTCAACAGCGTCATGCTAAGGAAGTGTGACCGTATACATGCAGCGGCGTGCGGGCCCAGCCACCTGTCACCGGCTTGAGCACTAATAAACGTTTCCAAAACATAAGTGGATGTCAGTTTTCATATTGCATGTAGTTAAGTGTCGGTTTGACAGCCAGCGGTTTGACAATGGGAGCAAACAACAGTACCCGCCGCGTTTCATTTGAGTCAGATGAGAACGACAACATTACGGTTGTGAAGGGCATACGGGTGAGTGAGAGCATAAAACCGGCTTGTTGATGGGTAAACAAATGCTCCAAGTCTGCATCCAAGCATATTAGTTGGCATAATGGCGCATTAGGCACTTATTAAAGATATTATGTTGCTTATAAGTTGTCCGTCGAGAGGGCAAGCGGCTATGCTAACTGATTTGACTTGCTGACTTCATGCCGGTGTTTGTTTTTTATCTCTTCATTCATTGAAACGTCACAGAGTAGCATGGAACTTTAAAGAAGTATGACATTGTGTCTGGAATGGGCATGAAATATAAATTTAAACAGTCTCTTTGGGAAAGTCATAGACATGGAATGTGTGGGTTTCGTAACATTAGCATGTGAATGGGAGTGCAATGTTGATGTTGGCGTCATCGAGCTCGTGCCCTGCCCATTTTAAGAATGGCACAACTTGTCCCAAACATGCCATGTCATTCCTTGATCTATACTTTATAGTATAGTACTTTCTACAGTATAGTACTTTATTGTAAGTTATTAGGTAATCATAGAGTCATTTGCACTGATATGATGTTTTATAACATGTTTTATTTTTGTGTCGTGAGAGCTTTTACTTTTTTGTCCCTGCAAAAGTTAAATATATGTGGAGAGGCCATAGTCAGTCAAAGAAGACTTTTCATGGCTCGGTCTATTATAAAGCACTAAGTTAGACAGCAAGATCAGTCAGGCTAAAGTTTTTTCATAGTCATGTGGTGTGATCGACTTTTTGCCAGTGCTGTAATTGCTATTGTTTGTCTAAACAGCTTCAAAACAAAGCTCTGCCATCCCTTGTTGGTGGTGTTATTAAATGCAGTTCATCTTTTTTTACTAAAACCATTATTTCACTCTTCCTCATTTGCAGCTCTCTGAGAATGTCATCAACCGCATGAGGGAGCCTGCCGTTCCCCCGAAGCCCCGCTCACACTCAAATGCTGCCACTCCGCCTCCTCCCCTTGCAGCTGCCCTCACTCCCTCACCACTCCTGAGGCCAGTGCCACCTCCTTTTGACCCCATCACCTCCTTGCCTCCTCCTCCCCTTGTAGAAACCATTGTTCCTCAAGCACCTCCTCCGCCAGCCCCATCTGCCACCGAGGATGTGGCTGCACCTGCACCACCTCCTCCTCAACCTCCCAAGGAACAGGTAGCAGCACCCACCATCATTGATATGGTGATCCCGTCCCCACCAATCACGACTGCTGCTAATGCTGTCGCTACTCCTGCTTTTGAGCCCGTGGCAGCACCTCCTCCTCCTCCTGCTGTTGTTGAGCCGGTAACTTTGCCTACACCCCTCCCTCCTCCTCCTCCCCCTCCCACTCCTGCTCCCATTGAACCCCTTACTCCTGCTCCCTCCTCTGCTCCGGTTGTGGTGGAATCTGTAACTCCGCTTGCTCCCCCTCCCCTTGTAATTGAACCTTCTCCTCCTCCCATGATTGAACCCATTGCACCCCCCACTCCTGCAGTTGAACCCATTGCTCCTCCCCCTGTAACTGAATCCATACTACCTCCTCCCCCTGTCATGATTGAACCCATTGCTGTCCCCCTGCTTCCTGAATCGGACCCCATCTCCTCCTTTCCTGTGGTTGAGCCTGTCACCCCCTTGCCACCACCCCTACATCCTCCAATGGACGCTTTGCCTCCGCAGCCTGCTGATCCAATTGCTGCGCCTCCCCTGGCTGAGTTTATTGCTCCTTGTGAACCAGTTCCACCTCCTTCTCAGCCCCCAGCAGAGCCAGTATCTTCTCCTCCTATCCCTGAGCCAGTGGCAGTCGTGGAGCCTTTGGCAGCCCCTGAGTCAGCTCCGGTCCCACCACCTCCTGCTGCACCAGCTGGTGAGTGGTTTTCCAAAACGCTGATACTAGAGTCTGTAGCAAATTTCACATGTTCCATAAGATTTGTTTTGCAACTCATATAAATTGTTGTGGGCAATATCACATAATTTATTGCTTCATATGTATTCTGGGGTAAGATATTAAATCATATTTTATTCCCATGCTCTACAATACCTCAGATGATGTGAAGGGCTATGCTAAAGCAGAACAATGAATGGGGTCAGATTATTGTGGACTAAAACAGTTTGAAACTTGTCCCAACTTCTTGAAAACAGAAAATTGCTCCTATGCCTCTGGATAATTGCTCTGGGTGCTTTGACTGACACTGTTTCCAACTTTCCTCTGCATTCCCACTGGACCGGTGCATTAGTGTGACATCGGAAAGGGTTGGACAAACTTGTGTCTCGTTTCTGTTAACAAGGGACAGGAGTGAATGTTTGTCAGATTGGGAATAAAAAAGTTAATTGTTCTTGGAAACGGCAGAAACATTTGAATACTGAAATTTTATGGGGTCCCACCTCAGTAGCATGGTTAATTAGAAGGCAAAGGTTGTAAGGGAATGAACTGTCCGAGGATTTATTCTAAGTCCAGCTATATATTGAATTTTAATGATGTTTATTGTGTGGGTGTTTACTTTAAGCCACCTTAAGCTTTATGTCTCCAACTTTTCTTGCAGATTTTAATTAGTCTTCATTCTCAAAATGGCCTCACAGTAGCCGTGGTCATATTATGATTCATTGCCATTGCCCAACTGTTAATGGAATGATTAATTCTTTCTTGTAATAACGTTAATGAATTGATGCTGTAATTAGTGGCCCTCCATTCTGGCTCATCACTGTGGAGCTCAAGCTGTCATGATAAACCTTCTTTTTGCTGCAGAATGTGAGGGCACTCAAACTCCTGTGGCTGACCTAAGCAGTATTTTCCTCTAAGTTTTGTGATGTTGAAGTTTAAGTGATTCTTTTTTTCTAAAGAGATTGTATTCATAGCATTTTTTTCTCCGTTGAATAGCATGAAGTGGTCAGGAGTGGCATTGTTTGTCATTTGTTTTTGCACCTTTGAAGTTGTAGATACATGCTATTGTAACACTAAGCCTTTCTCTGAGAATTTTTTGCATCTCAAGGGAAATGCTGGGTTTCAGAACTTTTTTTTTATTGCACATTACATTGTTTTTGTACCAGTTTGTGACTGGGCCAGTGGAAGGACACAAGGAAGTTAACAAAAATGCTGCATGCAGATTATGTGCATGACATGCTTCAGTCAGAAGACATGCACTCACATTCTGTCTTTATTCTTTATCTTGAAGTTTAAGTTTTGTGTTGTGCCTGCTATGTGGGCTCCCCCTCTCCTGACGTATCAGGCAGAGGACATTTGAATGTTACCTGTTCATTAGACAGTAGAGGATGGGGCGTGGGCGCGGGTTCTTCAGAGGGTGACATCCAGGCTAGTGGGCAGGCTTCCCCATGCTTGACGGTGCTCAATTGGTAAGGTAATTAAAAAAGGCCAACTTATGCCACGCCACACTGACTCTGGTGATTAAAACGACACCTCCGCAGTCTCACACAACAAACCAGCAGGCCTCATTAACAGAACGGAGGTGGTGGGTGTGTGTGTTTGTATGTATATGTATGTGCAAATGTATGTATACATGGTTGTGCATGTACATTGCGGGTCTCCAGTTTAAAATGTTATCCAGCAAACCCCAACTACCCATGAACCCTTTTTACATTTGGCTGTGCTTTCTCTGTTATGAGATCAAATTCTGCATGTGAGGTATTTGGCTTTTTGTTTGAGAACAGTTGTAATACAATTGGACACATAATAGCATTTATTTGTGTGTATAAAAAAGGGGGAAAAAACACATTCTGGATAATCTGTGTTTTCCATTAGCTCTGGGGCCACTCACAACGGTCTTTCATTTTTCTCCCTGTTGAATAAAATGATTTTTCCATTGTTCATGTTAATTGGTTTTCAGATTAAAAGATAAATGCTACAGTATCTCACTTAATTTTATATCAGGTGTGGAGTGTGTTGAGTACATCTATTAAGAGTAATTGCCTGCTGCTTTTACAATATCACTGGAATAAAGTTAAAGGAACACGATGTACGGTTTTCGTAAAAAACGTTCTTTGTGGTGATTTTTTTGTGATTTTTCCTGCCTCCTCTAGTGGTCAGCTACAGATGAAGGCTTTTAATTTTAAATTGGAGGACAGGAAGGTGACATTGCTGCTGTATCTTCACTTTTCTTTACAAGGAACTTCCAGATCAGAAACAGTGATAGAAAATCCGAGAGGAGGCAAAGCCCGTCCTCATATTAGAGAGAACAGTCAAAATGTTGGTCTTTTTCTGCTCTCCGTCATGCTTTTCCGTATTTGCATACACTTGTCTGTGTTCTTACGTTATGTATCATGTGAGGAATTATTTTGTGCATTCAGTTTTTTCTTTGCAATGTTAACACAATCAGTTGTTCATTTCCTCACCTCAACAGACAAGCCAGCGCTGTATTAGCTGCTGCTCAACAGTCGCCAGTTCCCTCAGTAGTTTGTTTAATCTGAGTATTTGCATGTTTGAGGCCAGCTCCTTGCTGTTGTTAGCCCTTGTGTTCAACTCACAGCAGGGACATGGTTTGACATTACTCGGATATTTTGGAGGCGCTCTTCCTTGCAAGGTGACCTAACAGCTTAATACGCATGAAGCTCACCAAACACTTAAGGAGTGGAAAAAAAAGTCAACTTGGACAATTGATTCAGCCTGCTCGTTTTAAATATAAATAAATGATATGAGGGTGCATCACATTAAGAAGTTACAAAGTTCAGCCTGATCCTGAAAGGTTGTGACCTTAATGAGGCGGACATTGATTATGAGTGCCCACGAGAGGTGGGTATCGAGTGAGGCTCTCAGTGGGCTGGCTGTCTCTAAATCATGCCCTGAGACAGTGTGTGTGCTGATTACACTGCAGTCAAGGTTGAGCCTCCTACACCTTCTCCATTGTGCTATAAATATTCATATGCCAGAGCCCACACACTGCACTGGACTAATAGCCTGCTTAAAGATGTCTCCCAGGTGCACACGAAAGACAGGGGAAATGGAGAGACAAAGGAATACAATGGGAGAAATGTGAGTGTGAGTGTGAGTGTGAAATATGTGGTGCCATATTGCTCTCCTTTGTGAAATTGCTTTCCCTTGTCATCTTGTGAAAACGTGAAACGTTATTCCATATCTTGAGATTGAATTACAGGGAAGAGAGTGAATGAAAGAGAGGAAAAAAGTCAGAAATGGCACCTGTCTGCCAGGGTTGGAAGGTTGCTCTTGGCATTTTTCTTTTTTCCCCATTTGAACATGGTGAAAGGTGTGCGGGGACTCAACTAAGCGCAAGCCAGGAGCGTGAGGAAGTGGTAATGTTACAGATTATGCCCTCCGCGCAGGTCCTGGGGTTAATGAAACTTCTGATGAGAAATGCAATTTGCCTTCGTCTATTATCTCCGTCCGCCAATAGCCTCTTCTTCATCACCTCCTCCTCCTCTACAGGTTTTTCCACAGGGTTTAGGAGAGGGAAGGAGGGGAACACGTCTAAAAAGATGATGAGTTTTTAATCTCTTTAACATTTACATGTCCTACTCAGGATTGACACAGGCTCTGTCGATGTGGAATTGTCTCTGACCCCAACCAGCCTCCCTCAAGGACCCCAGACAGTGTTTATCATATCAGAACCTGTTCTCTGGCTGACCCTGCGGCCCGCTAGCTATCTGAAGCCTCTCTGCTCGGGGCTGGAAAGGATGTGGTGATGAATGAGAAGTTGCTTGCATTTTCCTAAACTTGGTGGACTTTTAAAACTTGACTTTTTTGCATGCTGATATGTAGTATTGTGCTACAGGCTTTCAGTTTTCAATGAGGTTGTGGTGCATCTGGTTTTGCATCTGGCCATCACACCAGATGCCAAAAAAAAAAAAAAAAAAAAAAAAGTTGCAAAGCATTAACAGGGCCTTGCCTCTCACCCTCAGTGCCAGTAAACAGCCAAAGGATGAGTTGACCCAGAGTTGGGGCTTATTTTGTGCCAAAATGCACTTAGTTTTATAGTGTGCCAAAGCAAAATAATGTTTGTGCTTTTTGGTACAAGTTTCATCATGGCTGGATACGATATTTGCCTGTCAGTTCAGCAGAGCCTTGTTAGGAGTTGAAAGAAATACTTGGTTGTACAAAAAGGGATTTTTTTTCTTGGTCTGCAGTACATCATTATGTCTGCTGTATGCATTTTTAGATAATTTCTCCAGCATTGTCTGTGCATGCACAGAAAGACCATACCACATCATCTAATGGTTGCATAATTGCCTCATACAAAAACAGCATTCTTACTTTTTCCTTGACACGAGCCTCTTTATGGCAGGATTTACTGTATGTAAGGATTTCTGCCCTACAAATTGCCTTCCTGCCATGGCCTTTAAAAGAGCTGTAATTAGAGCCTCCTCTGCAGCGAGATCAATGGTGCTTCTGACTGCTGTCAAAGAAGATGGATATTACTTCCTCGTGCTCTGTTTGGACAGTAGGTGACAGCAGTCTCTCTCTCTCACACAGAGGTTATACTATGCAGCAAAAAGTTGTCAAGTGTCTGTCACCCCATCCTCCTGCACCAGTGTTTCTTCTGAGGCCCTGTCATACTAAACCTCCTCTACCTGATGCTCACTCACTCTCTCTACTCTGTTGTCTTATATATGGAGTGTACAGTAAACCATCAGGCTGCATGTTGCTCTTGTCTTCTGTTTGGTGGCTATGGAGAAGTGATGGAGGCTGCAGGAAGAAGAAAGCACACCATGAAGGCGCAGAGAGGACGAGTGTGTACATTTAACTTATTTAACCAGGAATCCTAAATGACCAGAAATTATAATTTACACTGTAGGCATGACAAATCTGAAGGAAATGATTGAAGATGGATATCCTACGTAGGTAAAGATGGGAGGAAGCAGTGAGAGACACATGTTGATGATCGGAGATTTAACTCATATCTATGATAACAGTTGCACTGCCTGTGGATTTCTCTTGGCAATGTAGCATGTATCATTAATTCACTTTTATCAAAATATTAGCAGTTCCTGGAAAAAAGACAACTTGGATGCCCCAATTCCCTCATCCTCTTTTTGTGATTACTGCAGCGCCAGGGTTACACTGATGGATGGTATCAGTCCTGGCATTGTCACGGTAACAAGCAGCTAGCATTGGCCTTGAAGATTGCCTGCCAGCAGTACTTGCTGCTTCAATTGGCCACTAACCGGAACATTTAAGCAATTCACAGAATAATCATCTCTGGAAATAACCCATATTATTCGGTATTACCGGAAGCCATGGGATATAGTGAATTGATTGCCAAATTCAGACTGATAAACCACAACTAATTGGGAAGTAAACATCAGAGTTTTAGTTTGTTTATCTGGAAGAGATAACTGCAGTGTTTGTGTCTTATCAAAGCTGATCTCTATGCTAGACAAGAAGTGCAGGAATACCTGAGTTGCCACCACAGTCACGGTGGTAGACTGCCAGTCTAATTGGCACATACCTTCTTCCTACTGAGCACAGTTTGTTCAGTCGTCACATGGGCTGTAGCCAAGGCCACTTCCTAGGTAGAAATGGACTGCGTTCAGTCCCTGTAGGAAAAAAAAATCTCTCTCTTGTGCTCCTGTTGCTCTCATCCTTCCATCTTTCCATCTTTCCCCCTGTCCTCCATTAGGAGTGGATCTTTATTTTTAGTCTTCACAAGGCCAAAGAGCAGAAAACCCCAAAGGTGCTCTAAGGCTTGTGCTGTGCTTGTGCACAAGTCACAAAATAAAATCCCAAAAAATGAAAATCTTTCCACTGTGAGACCATGTGTTGCAGAACATTTTTTAAAACACACTTTTGTTGTAGTAGATGTAGGTCATCAGGCTTGCCTCTGTGTTCTCTCACAGCAAGTCCATGACCACCACTGCAAGGGAAAATATCAAATTACTGTGTAAACTGTGTAATCTAGACAAATGTCTGTCTACGTCATATTTTCACCCTTGATAGTTTGGTTATGTTTTCCAGTATGCAGTAGAACCATCAGTAGGCCTTAAACAGATGTGGAATCAAGACTAAAACAACCCCCAAGCACCACTCCTTCAGAAAATCACAGAGCGAAGACTGGAACCACACATGACACTAGAACATAAGGGTGTGTTCAGGCTATGCCTTGTTAATTTAAAAAGGCAACGTGCACCACAAACCTGCTGAGCACAGACTTGAGAAGCACCTTTTTATGGTGTGGATCAGATTAATGTGAACAAGCTAGACTGATTAACAAACATTAGTCTATCTTGCACACAGCCTTCACTGTTTACACTGCTTGGATTTGCTTGTTTATCACTAAATTCACAAATGCTCACCAGTAGACTCCAGTAGATAACAATCTGCCAGACTCGTCTTTTTAAATTCAGGTTTGTCATCACGCTTGTTTTGAAATCACTTATGTTTTTATCAATATTGTGTGGTCCACTGTGGATGATGAAACATTTGAGTGCATCCAGTGGAAAACATTGGAAAAAATCACTGTAGCATTTGGTTTCATTACCCCTTGGTGTTTTGCTGGAGCAGGCCTCTTGGCTATTGCTGCGTCCCCAAGATGACAGGAAAGGAGTGCCCTTGTACATTTTATATGTCTGACAGATCATCTGATTAAGTTGAAATTGGGTTTGTGTGTGTGTGTGTGTGTGTGTGTGTATGTGTGTGTGTGTGTGTGTGTGTGTGTATGTATGTGTGGTCTGCTGTTATCACGTGTTACCAGGTAATAATGGACTCTGACAATAGGGATTATCCCATCTAACTAATGCAGTGGGGGAATAATCTTGACACACTCACACACTCCCCACACCACTGCAGTGTCGCAGCGCACCGCATGGCACTTGTGCCTTCAGAGCACGTTTTGGCCTGGTTGCCGGCTGGCTTCTTTACTTTCATGCTTAATTACCTGCCAAGATAGGACGGTGAAGACATGCAGTCGGACATGTATGACGCCACTGACATGAATACAGCGAGATGGGGAGGTGGGAGTGGAAGGTGGGGGCTCTGTGATTTGATGACCAAGGTTGCAAGTGCACCTCCGTATGTGTGTGGGTGTTTGCACAGGAAGTGTATGTCTGTGTGAAGATATCAGTTTGTGAGGGAAGTGTGATTTTTTTCTTTTTTTTTTCTGTGCATTTGTGTTTTGATGTTATGCTTTAATAGCCCAGGCCATTGCTGATGTGTGTTGTCGCCACACTAGACACTCCCCTCCACTCTCCCTGTACGCCTCATAAGGCATGGCAGCCCGGGGGCCGAGATTTCTGTCCCACCTCACTACGCTCACAGCAAGCGTGTAGTGTGCGCATATAACACACACTACACAAACACTCCATTATATTTTATGGCTTATAGCAAATGTAACAGCCCAGGCTAAGCCATTCCACAAAACATAGACTCCCCTTGTATTCATGAGTAAATCATTAAGCTGTAGCCTAAATGGTTATTTTGAACAACGTTGTTTATTTATTTTGTGAACTCCCATATTGTGGGTGGGTATAACACCTGTTGGGTAAACTAACATCTCTCTCATAGATTTTATACATTTCAGTATTCTTACAGTTTAACACAGTTAATCAATATATAGTTAGTTAATATAAGCCACTTCATGATGACTCTGCAGTGTGAGTTACTCAGGCTGTGAGGGAGGTAGAGACATATTTGACTGCTAGAGGTGCTGTGGTTCCTTCACCCAGGAGAACTGACAGCTTCTCAGTGTGGGGAAATTTGGCGTTTTACTACTTATTTCTTTAAATGCAGCTCTCTAAGTGAGGAGAACTTCTCACAGTGGAGGAGAAAGTGCATCTCTGTTTCCACTTCCCCTGATGAGCAGTGAGCACAGCAGCCATGTTTGTTTGTGCCCTCCTGTTTCTGTGACCAGTTTGTGGTCACTGAGCCTGGATTTGGTCAGGGTCAGTCTCTGTTTCCTGTCCCTGACAGAGTGGAGATATTGACCTCTAATGCCCAGTTATGGCAGAATTGTTCCAAGATGTTCAGGTTGTGTTGGAGACCATCTCTGGTTGGGGACAACAGAATGAGGTCATCTGCATCGAGCAGATATCTGACCTCTGTGTCTACGAGCATGAGGCCTGGAGCTGCTGAATGCTCCAGCTGCTCTGCAAGTTCATTTATATACAGGTTGAATAATTTAGGACTAAAACAGATTTAAAGCGTTCAGTAACATGCACAACAAAACCTGTCAGTTAAAACAGTTACATGCTGTAATTGAGATGCTGCGGTGTTGAGATACTGAGGTGTTTGATCATGGATTTAAATTGATTATTAAATTTAAATTTCACAGCACACTGGTTGTGCATGTTCATAGATTTGATGAGGTCATACACCTTACCAGCTGTTCCACACTGAAGGATTTTGGGAAAAAAATGTTTCTTTCTTAAAATCGATGAAACAAGCAAATGTTTCCCTCCCCTTTTTTCAGGTGAACATGCTTATTAATTAAAGTGTGTAGGGTGTAAATATGATCGGACATCCTATAATTTGGGAAGAAGCCAAATTGACATTTACCTATTTTTTATTTTTCTTGGATAAAAGCTAGTATCCCAGAATTGAAGATAGTGCAGAATATTTTGCATCTTTCTCTCTCTCTCTCTCTCTCTCTCTCTCTCTCTCTCTCTCTCTCTCTCTCTCTCTCTCTCTCTCTCTCTCTCTTCTCTTGATCTGACTTCTTACAGCAGTACTCCATATTCAGCGTGATGCTTGTCGACAAACAATTTGAAGCTGTTTGCTTACAGAAATATCTCTCTCTTTTTCTATCTTTCTCTCCCCTTCTCCCTAGTTGATGAAGAGGCCCTGAGGAAGAAGATCACTGATGAGCTGTATAAAGGCTTGGAGCAGGAGAGGGCGAAGGCAGAGCAAGAGCTTCAAGCCTGGTAAGACACACGCACACATAAGCTCCTTTTGGTAAGGCACGCTAAACTGATTACAACTTGTTATTCTGTGTTACAAAATACCCATATTTTTTGTATTATTTTTTGTATTTTATGTTTTTGTTTTGTGTAAAAATGATGGTTACAGATGTAGATTGCTGACTTATTTTATTGTGTTTGCTGAGCAAAACATTTTATTTATTTATGAGGTTATTACATTGTTGTGGTGTTGTTTCTCAGAATTGAAATCTTTGGACTTGTTAAAAGTTTTTGTCCTGTGATCGCACACAGACTCCAGTGTACCCTGTGTGGTGGGCATCTCTCGCTCCCTCTCTTTCATGCTCTCTGCCTCTGTCTGACTCTTCTCTCCTACCTTCCTTCCTTTGGATAATGATAGATTGCATCAGTGTCAATTCTTATTCCAGGATTTCATTAGAAACCAAAGACATTTTCAGACACGACCATTCTCTGCTTTCATTAATAGTCAAAAAGGTCAGCACCAATCCTTCCGTCCCCCACTGTGTTTCCAATTTAGTTTTCTTCCGAAGCACATCAGCACTTTTCCCTCTCTCTATCTCTCCCGCCTCTCTCCCTCTCTCTTTCTCTCTGGATCAATTAATCATGCCTGAGAAAGGAGGGAGCTATCCTGAGGTAATTTCCTGAGCGCTGAGTGGGCGATCCATTAGCCTGGGCTGATGAAGAATCAGACTCTTCATCTAAGAAGCATCTTACCATCTCTTCCTCCTCCTCTCCATCTTTCCTCTCCTGTCCTCTCCTCTTCGCTCTTCTTCAGTGCTCTCCTCTGCTTCTTCACCAAGAAGGAGCAGGTGCACATGCTATAATGTCCGATAAACACATTGCCTCCCTCCACCCCCCCTTCCACACACGCTCTAATAGGCCTGGATGAGCTCCAACAGATTCTGATGAATGAGCAACTGTGATTAGTCACTAAACACACCCTTGCACTGTAATGGGGGGCGAGGGTTGCAACCCTCCACAGCTTCTACATCCAGAAGGAAACAGTGTAGGTCCAGCAAATAGCCTAGTTGTTCACACTCATTCAAGGGGGGGGGTGATTTGTCTATTGATTTTTTTCCCCATTTGTTTTATTCTTTTGATGAAACTGCTTCCTGAAGCCTACTATTGATGTCTATTCAGAGGAGTAAGTACATCAAAATTACGCCCTCCTCGCAATTAATTTAAATCATGGCAATGATTGTTCTGGCAAAGTGGGCCTGTGTGAGGGCGGCTTTCAAGCCCTTCATTTTTGTTCCTGCTTGGTATAAGCTACCTTTTCACTTAGAAAGGCTGTAGTGAACATGGTAAATAAGCAATCATCAGTTAACAGTTATAAAGCACTTGTTTATGTGTGTGTGTGTGTGTGTGTGTGTGTGTGTGTGTGTGTGTGTGTGTGTGTGTGTGTGTGTGTGTGTGTGTGTGTGTGTGTGTGTGTGTGTGCGTGTGTGTGTGTGTGTGTTTGTGTGTGTGTGTGTTTGTGTGTCTGTTGAATTTTTAGGTGTATTATGTGTGTTTCTCTGTTGCTCATGTCATTATTTGTGCATATATGTGTGTGCTGGTGTGCATGTATGTCTGTTTTTTTTTCCCAGCAAAAACAGACAGAAGACAGCCAGTGGGTCATCCTTGTTGATCTAGCAGGTTTATCCCATCACACTACCTACTTGGACAAATTGTGATTGATGAAGAAACTGAGTATCTGTCATCTTTTTGTAGATAGCAGAATGCAAAGGGAGCATCATTGCTGTTGGTTCTTTGTTCTTCTCCTTCTTTAGGAGAGGCTGTACAACAAGGCAGGACCAAGTGTTCTGACAAGCCCTATATTTCCATGAGCTGGCCCATCCATCAGCCTGTACATACTAAGACCAGCTGAATCAAACAGAAGGGACGTTTTTCTTTTGCTTTCAGCTGATGCCACAGCCCCATCTGTGACCATTTTACATCCCTCTTATAGAGACAGCTATATGGTCTCATTTATTTGGGAATGCATAATTTGAGTGAAAACAACAGTCATCTTGGACTTGTCTATTAATTTGAGATATAGTGCTATTACAGCAGTGTACTTTGTGTGTACTTTGTATGTACTTTGGAGCCAAACCACTGGCTTTAGATTGGTGTGTGAAATCAAGATTCACCAGAGGAACTTTCTAAGGAATCAGATTGGTCAAAAATGGATTTTTTAATTATGCTTAAACTTCCCAGGAAGCTAATTATTGATAAATCTTTTCAACTGCTTTGTATTGCGTTTAATTTTTTAAATTTTCTCCAGCAGGCAGAGAATGAAATAGCTACTTTGGGGGCTAACATCATCACACATGAGTACAGTGGGGCTCATTGAATCCACAAGAGTCTGAGCTCTCTAGTCATACCCAGTTTATGCCAATTTATCCTGGACTGTGTAGGCCCCAGTATGCAGAAATATACTTAACATAACATAACATGTAATGCATGCAACGGGTGGGCTTATCTGCAAAGGGGAGACCCACAGAATCCATTAAGATATCTTGAGGTCAGAGGTCAAGAGACCCCTCTGAAAATAGCCATGCTAGAGTGTTACTCACCAAAATTAGTCCAACTTTGGAGCAATATTTATTCCCCTTGCCAACAACCTAGCATGATGTTTGGTAGCAGCTGATTCCCTGGGTCATGTAGTTTCATTTGATACTGTTAACTTGAACCAAAATTGATTCAGGAATCAAAACATCCATCAAAAATGGTAAAAAAAAAAAAGAAAAGAAAAGAAAAGAAACATGATACTTAGGTGAATTGATTTTTCCCACCCCAAGTGGATATCAATCAAGCAATCAATCACTCAATGTTACTGATATATTGAAATGCCCTAAAAGGGAGTAGTATATCAGCAACCAGTTTATATATGGTATATCAGTATTTAACAGCGTGATAGGGGAAGTGATAGTGGAAGAAAAAAAATTAGAGTTGGGTTCATATTTTAAATGATACCGGTACCGCATTCCAGCTTCCAGTGCCTTTTTTTTTTACGGTACTTGCAACACACAACACAGAATAATATCCCTAGCTACTTCCTTCTCCCTTCCCGAAATCGTCCCTACAACCTCCAGCCTGTCACAGTCATATGTAGTTGGCAGCTAGCTGTGAAGTGGTAGCCAGGAAGCTATGATGACCCTCTGCAGCCCTCCATAATAGGGAGTTTGGCCCAAGGGGGGCCAACATGGAAAGGACCGAGCCAGCGGCGAGGCCCATGAACACATTACGGCCAGCGGCCATGTGATATTCACAGCAGCTGTCATTGTGTCTCCACGTTCGTCCTCATTCACATCCCGAGTGGAGGTGACCAAGGAAGAAAGTGACAGAGACACACAACCCTCTCTCTGGTGTGTGCGTGTTGTAGCGTATTCCTCACCAGAGAGGAGGGAACTCCCACCTCTCTCAACCGGAGGTTTGAACTGTGTGATCTGTGTTGTTAGGCTCACTCTTTTTCTTTCTCTCTAGTGTATAATCTCTTACTCAGATGCACACTTGTAACAAATGGTAAACTAGGAGGGATGCTTTGCAAGGCTCATAAAGAATCTTACCAATATTTATTGACAAGGTACCAAAATTTGGCACTGATTGTGCTGACGTGAATAAGTATTTGGTCGTACTGACATAATTTGGTCCGTACTAGTAAAAGTACCGAGTTCAGCACACAGCCCTAAATAAAATACATTCCCACAGCTCACAGCAGTTGGGTATGCTATTGACATGTTCTTGGGCAAGACACGGAAATCCCACCTGCTCATTTATAAGTCACTTTAGATAAGAGTGTCAGCTTTATATTTACAGAGCTATAGATGTGCGCTGCCAGAACAGACTAGACTGTATATGACTACACTGTAGGATTTTATGCAGGTGCTGATGCCAGCAATACAGTGCTTTTTTTCCATTGTGGTGCAGGTTGGTGTGTGCACTTCAATTATTGATGTGCTGGGATGCCTTTGTGTACATTTTCAAGTGGAATGTGAGGCCACTGTTTGTGAGCTATTGGACATGGATCTTCCTTCGCCCTATCAAAGGACTATTTAGACTGAGTCGCTCCCAACCTAACCTGTAAATTGTATTAATACTTTCTTGCCTGCCCTGACACACCACCACCCTTTTCAGCTTTACCATCGCTAGTACAGTAGATGACTTTTTTGGTTTGTTTTTTTTTTTTCTTTTTTGGTCCCAATTGAATTTTTCTTTTCATTTGTATTTATTGAGAGAAGAAGGTGCCTGGTGCTATCTTTTAATTGAAATAGATGGGAGGCACATAAGGCTGTTTTCTTCTCAGCTGGGCTGTCAAAAAGTAATTGAATTGCGATGGTATTTCACGTTCCCACAGCGCAGAGAGAAAACTCCCCTGATTATGTGGCTATTGAAGGTGAACAGCATAGTGGCTGTGGCCTTGGCTGCAATGAAAGAATCGCCGCTTGGAGACTAGGTAGCTTTTGCAGCGAAATTGGAGTAATAGGTCGAATTCTCTGCTGTGTTTTGTTTGTTTGATTTGTCTGTGTGTGTGTGTGTGTGTGTGTGTGTGTGTGTGTCTGTGTTTTAGTCAGTATGTGTGTATCAAAGCTCTATGGAATGGACACATCGATCCCAATGGTAAGAGGGAAATGACACACACACACACATACACTTGCCCCATAACCAAAAGGTCACAGGTTCAGTCCTCACAAACAGCCATGTGTGTTGTTGTTCTGGCCTTGAGCAAGACACCGAATCCCTACCTGCACACTCACTTTGTCATTCTCAAAAAAAGTGTCAACTTTTGTCAAGACTGCAAAACAAAGATCCATTGAACAGGTTCCCAAATGAACTTTTGGTTTACTCTCAGAGGGGGTGGGTCGAGGACAAAATATATCTGCAATAAATATTTTTTACCTACCAAAATAGTAAAAAAACAGTTTTACAGTGTAGCGTAATCTGCATTTCCATAAAACAATGCAAGTGAACAATTAAATGCGGCAAAAAGAATCAACCTAATTTAGGTGTCTGTAACGTCACCATTGCTACGGCAACCAGTTTGTTTTCTAGCTACATGACTGTATGGTTTTGCAAAGACACATTTTTGCATTTGTACCTCCAAATTTGTTGCATTGTGCTATTTTTTTTTTTTTTTTTTTAATATCTAATAGGGCTGTCCCATTGTTTTCACATGAGACAAAGGAATGTCTTGATAAATTCATCTGTCTGCCTGTAACCAGTTGATGTTACCACCATCCACCATGACAGCCAGCTCTGTCTGTCTCACATCAGAGGTCAAAGAGTACTCGGTCATGTGATTAAATCCAATGTGCATGTCCTGTTTTTAATTGGCAAATGTGTTCCATCACAGATGATCGTATTCCTCTTATCAGCGTTATCCACATCAAGCAAGCGCTTAAAGTTAAAGTTAGAACAATTCTATATGGCAAAATGCTCATTTACAAAAAGGGTTGATTGAAATGCAGTCATTGTAGATGGTCCTGTATGCAATGCCTAATCAGTTCCATCAACAAAATATTATTTTTTTTATTATTATTATTATTTTATTTAATGTTATTTCATAGAAAGGATTGAGGGAGTCAGTCTTAGAGGCTTAATGCAGAGACTGATTTATTACAACACAAAAAGAAACAAACCAGGATATTGTCGTTCAGAGGATTATGTCTCTGCGTTATTCTCGTTTTGTCTTTGAGCCACTCACTATTAGGGCTGAACAATTAATTGAAATGTTATCGAAATCGCAGGAGCAATATCCACAGTCTTTTGGTGCTACAGAGATGCCCTGGCGAACAAATCGTATTTTCCAGATGTAATAAACAGTGTTTATTTGGTACGGACATCAGCAAAATTCACATTATTTTCACTTATTTTCCTTATGTTACAAAAATGATCATCCCTACTAAAAGTTAAAATCATAAGGAAATTAAATGGCAATATGATTTTTTTTCACCGTATTGTTCAGCCGTACTCAATATACAGTAGTTTTGTGGAAGTTGTTTGGTCACTGGTTTAATGTCACGAAATCTCAGGATGGTCAATTAAGCAACACGTTTTATCTCTGTAGAAAACTATGCCCCTGAGCAATTTACTTTCCTTCTCCCTAGAAAGTCTGATTTTTATTATCTTTAAAAAATTGTTGTATTTATTTTGCTTAGAGCCTACAATTTTCATTATTAAACCAGATTACTAATTATTTTAAATTTCCCTTTTTTCTTTACTTGCTCCTTAATTGGTGACACCACATAATCCACAACTTTGAACTCAGGCAGTTAGTCTCTCAACCTCTGTGTCACAGACCCCTTTACACTCCAGTGTGCAAAACATTTTAGAGAAAAAAATGGTGAAAACGAACATGAATAATTCATGCATTTAATTTTGCAGTGGGTTGCGAGCTTTGAATTAAAAGGTGCCAAGGTGATACAAACATAGAAGTTACTGACAAAAAGCGCATCAAAATAATGTCTCCTTCCAGGACTTAAGACCTCCACAAGCAGCCTGAACAGACTCAATTTTCCTCAGTTTAAATATGAATTATTTCTGTACTTTGTATAAATCTTAAGTAGCCCATGCAGTGTTACTGTGCAGGTTATGCATGGCCCTAGTTGAGACAGTGGTATTTGGATTAGTCAGTATTTCCACGGTTAAGCTATAGGGCCATAAATGAACTTCAGGAATCTGGCTTTGCATGTTTGTTTTTTTTTTTCTCCTTTAGGAGTCAAGTAAGGGCTCTGTGAGGAGTTCTCATTTGGATGTAGCCCGAACTCATTTGTAGTGAGGAACGGCTGCAGGGAGCAGATTTGCCTCTGCTGTTCCTCTGTGAGGCATCAGAGCAGAACGACTGCAGAGAAAAGGATGAGAGAAAGAGGGATGAGGGAGAGAAAGAGAAGGAGAGAAGTCTTACACTCTCCTCCCTCTCCTCCCTCTCCCTGACTCTGTCACTATTCGATCTTTCTCTGCCTTCCTATTTTTCCTCCCTCTAACTAGTTTTTCTACCTAGCCTTGTCTTTCCCAATGTTTCTGTCTCATCCTTCTCTTTCTAGTCTTTGTTTCTCCTTGTATTTTCCGTCTCTCCTCCTTTTATTACTCCTCTTCCCCTCCTCTATTACTCTCTCTAGCCTCTATCCCTCTCTCACATCGGGCCCATCTGTACTGCGCCAGCCTCCAGTTGTTTACTCTTGGCACTGTGTGGCGTGTACCTGAAGGAGGTCGCTCAGAGAGGATGACTCTGGTGATGAGACATCAGAAAACACTGGGGGGCCTTTTAGATGCTGCTAATAGAGTTGTGAAGTGGGTGGTGTTATTTTGGGCGGTTCGGATTCCGGAAGCAAAAATCTCTTTCATTCTCCCAAAGTCAATGTAACACGGTTTGCTTGATTATTTCCAACACTTGGACGGGCTTGAAACTGTCACAATTGAATCATCAGTATAAATAACAACGGTGTTGAAATCATTAAGATTCAATTAAAGAAGTTAAAGGTAAAAGACTGTGCACATAAAATGTTTGGAGATAAGTCAACTATGAGACCCATGTCTCAAGTACAATGTCTCAAGAAAAATCCAGTTTCAGAGCGTAAAATTCTGTTGCTGCTGACGAAGTTGAGCTGCACAGCTTTGAGTTGACTTTATACAGACATTCTTCGCTCATTTTAACCTCTGTGGTGCAGAGTTTTGTTCCTGACTGCAACCATCTGGAATACAATATAATATAATATAGTATTGAATATATTGGATTATATTTTGCAGCTTAAGCTGGTATCTTCACCACAGTAATAGTTGTTGAGTCTCATGGGTACTGAAGCATTCAGTGCCATTTGACACACCCAACCAACAGAAAAGTATGTATTCCAAGAAACGAAGCTGAAAAATTTAGAGATGACCATAACATAACCCTGTATATTGTTTATTTATTCAGAAGAGTCTTGTTATTCTGTGTTGAGTAATATTGTGGTTAGAGATTAAGATTCAGTTCCATCATGGATTTAGGCTACCTGTAGGATGGGGGGTTTGAGTGTTCAACTTTAAAACTTAAAGGTCAGAAACTTTTGCTCATTATTTCAGCTTGTAGTCAAACAGCTTGTGATGGCTTGTGTGCTGTAATTGCATGTCAGACTTTTGAGTGAGAACACTGACCTTCTCCCAGAACCTCTTGTCTTCTTTCCCTCCTTTAACCAGCCGACCTGTTGAATTCTTTATTGCTCCTGCCCCTGATGCAGACACATGGTCAGGCCGACTATCACATATTGTTTTTGTCTTTTACTTTTTTTTCCTATACTGCCATGTACACACACACACAAACACACAAGTAAAACTCTCATTCTGTTTAAGAGCTTCAGGTTGGTCTCATAAGCTTCCCCTTCCAACCTGTGTTGGCCAGGATTTTGTCTAGAGAATCTGAGGGATGATTCTCCCTTGGCAACATATCTGAATCAAATCACCACGCACAGACATACCACCCATAATACCTTCAGGCTGCAACACTGAGATCATTTCACACTCTATACGTTTCTCAGTGTTGCTTTTGTTTCTCTACATTTTAGTGTGTGAGTGTGGGTGAGTGAGTGTGTGTGTCTGTCTGCCTTAGCTTTTGTGCTACCTGCACAAATTGATGTAATTCGCACCAAAGCACTGACTGCCAAATGATTGTTCATGCCTCTCCTAGATCTGGTCATCTGGTTGGGTTAATGGGTTCCCACCTTTAATACATCAGGCCATTTCAAATACAGTATAAGAATAATGGCCATTGAAGGAAACTTTATTTGATACATTGTCTCATAAGAGAAACCACAGCATTTCTCAGTATATTACCTTTTTCATTGTAGCCTGCTGCTGACCCATTCAATAGAGCACTTATGGTTATTGACTTTGTCCAATCTCCTAGCGAATCTGCTATCTGTGGTGGAGGTGTTAACCAAGTCAGCCTAATACAGAACAGGTTGAATCAGTTGGAGAGAGTTCAGCACCAAATACAAAGTAATTTCCTATAGTGTCCCAGTGGTTAAGGTCCATAAAACTGGCAGCCTCATGGACCCTCAGGCCTCCACAGTGCAATACCAGGCCAACGTTTTGCTCTGCCGCTTCCCCTCAGTCTGAAATTGCTGGATGCTGATGTGCGGATGACATTAAATCAGGAGGCTGTGATCATTATGTACCAGGTCTGATGATTGTAGTGACAGAAAGGGGAGTGCTGAGACTGAAAATGACATCCACTTTTGACAGCAGGCCACTGGCGGTGGCTTGGTCATAGTAAGCTGCTGCCAGAGTGTTCCTGTTCTCACTTCACAGCTGCAGCAACTGTGGAGGATAAGGACAAAACAGCTTTTACATCCACTCAGCAGTGTGAGGACCCCTATAAATGAATCTTGTCGCCATACCGTTCCCAATCTCCTACATCCCCTATTTCAGCTCCCTCCCGGTGCTCCGTAACATCCACAGTCAGGTGTGGCGGAGGTGTGTGCGTAACTGTGAGTGCATGTGTGTTAGGGGGAGGGCATAGCTCCATAAAATATTCATAGCCAGCATTCAGCGACATTATTCCTAACATCAATATTGCATGGGGACTTTAAATGCCTTTGTTCCAAGGCACTTGGGCCGAACCTGCGCTGTTATGCAAGTCTGTCAGACTCCATTCTGCCAGGCGGACTGCGTTGAAACTCAAGACTTGGCTGGTTGACACATAAACAACACAAAGCATTAATGAATGAAGGGTTCAAGTTTGGGCTGAGGAGAGAGGTAGAGACAGAAGGAAAGAGACTGAATGATAAAGGGGGAAATGGCCGTTTGGAATTTCCTTTTGTTTTGATATTTGCAGGAGGGTAATGTATTCCAAATGGTTCCCTATGGGATACGAGGTGATGACTGCTTAATGTATTTGAATTGGCTGTTGTGATATTGACCTTAGCACAGCATTTTTGACGGTGGCTGCATTTATCTTGGTTATTGGAAAGTGCACACAGACACACACACACACACACACACACACACACTCTGTCTCCCTGGTGGTACATTTAATCGGCACTTGACCCCACGCTGCAGCATTTCAGCCACGCCGCCTATAAAGCTTTCATGTGAACCTCCACAGGCCTAATCTCTTGTCAACTCCTAAAATAGTGTCCTAAAGTAACTGAAGCATTCCCAAGTACTTTTGTTGAAGGTCGTCTAAAAAGAGCGTAGACCTTTCTAGAAAGACTAACGCACTGGCATACACTTGCACAATCCTCCCCTCCCCTCCTCTCAAATTAACAATACCTCAATGGCTCTCTCTTGCACCCTCCCTTCCTTTCTGTCGTTCCATCTCGATCCACTGAGCCATCAAAACACAGGTTGCTAGGCCAAGATTATCCTCCCTCCCTGTCCACTGTCGGTGCAAACATCAGCCACTTATCCTCCAAAGAGATGATACTTTTTTCTTTCCCTTACACCAGCGCTCCCTTTTTCTCTCAGTCTATGTCTGTCTCAACCACTCTCAACCTCTTCCCCCCGTCCTTTCTTACCTAATGCCAATCTTCTACAGTCGAATGAAAAATGCCTCCAATATCCCAGGGACAGGGCAATAATGACCAGAAAGCAATAGAGGTGAGGCAGACAGATAGTATCCAGCTAGTGATAGCAGTCTTTGCTTGGGTTAGCACTTGTGTGGTGGCAAGTTTTCTGCTGGGCTGTGTGTTTTCTTGGCCTCATTTCTTCCCTTTGTTGTGGTTCTGACTTTAGTGCCAGTGGTTGGCGCTTGTTTAGCTTAATTCGCGTACAGGTAACAAGTCAGCATAAGTGAAAATTAAAATGAGCAATACACAGGGCCAGATTCAGGCTAAGATTTCCTCAGTTTTCTGTTCAAAGTTACTGCTTTCTGTGCCCTGTCCCACCTCTACTGTCCCCTGCTTGCCACAGCAGTAGCAGCATCTTCTTGAGTAAAGGGAGTTTAGGTGCATTAGCAGTGCAGGCAGGGAGGCATGGATTGTGGGGAAATGGTGAATGTAAGAGGCCATTAGGAGGCTCCCCGTGTGTGTGCATGTGTGTGTGTGTGTGTGTGTGTGTGTGTTTGTGTTTGCGTGTGTGTGTGAGTGAGTCAGAGCCCAATGATGGATGGAGTGTGCTGACGTGTGCAGCCCAGTGGACTGTGAGACTGGACATGGCTGGTCTCTCTCTCCATCTCCCTCCATCTCTTTCTCTCACTCTCCCCCTCTTTGCTTCACTTCCTCAGGGCCAAACAACATGTCATGTCACCACTGTTCACTCTCACTCTCTTTTTTCCACTCTCTTTCTTCCTATTTCTCTTTGCCTTACTCTTTACTCTGTGACATTCAGCAGTGTTGCAGGCCAAACCACAGCTTTGAGACATTGGCCATATTTATTTTTTTTTTTTCATCAGACCTGCTAGTCATCTGCTAAAACCCTGTAGCATGGTTTTAGCGGTCACTTAGAACAGGCTGTCCATCACTTGAGCCAGTGCTGACAGTCTCAGGTGTGAAGATTCAATTTGCAGTTCATTTTACTGTCTGAATTTTGGGTATATGTGACTTTGTTAATCCATAACAACTACATAATTTTAGTTGACTGTTTATGATCCTAAGATAGCTTAAAAAAGACCCACATAACATGTATAACCGAAGTTATATCACACTGTCAAATTGTATCAGGACATAAAATACTTAGGTGGGGAAATGTCTTATCCCAGTAAATCACTATGTAAATAAAGTCTTTAGTGGTGCAATAGTGTTTCAACTGTGGGCGTCACATTGAACCTCTGACAACTGATGAATCACAGATGGTTTATTTAGATATACAAGAAATCTGAGTTGACATTGCTGAACCACTGGCATTGCTGAATCAAGACATGTTCCCATTTGTAGAAACCAAACACTAGTCACCATTCACAGCTGACCCGTTACTCTTCCAGACTATCTAAGGCTTTTTGATGTGCAGAAGTTCCTTACACTCTTAACCATCTTCATTCCCTCTGTCAGCATCCGCTCAGTCACTCGCTCAATCTGTTTTCGGTTTATTTTACCTTTCCATCACTGTTTGATTCCTAGAAGAAGAAGACTTTGAGGTTTCAGGGACGTTCCTGCTCTCCTCCAATCAAGCCTGCTGTCGCCGAGCAGGGAATGTGTTGCTAGGCAACTATGAGAACCCAGTGACAGGGTTCAAGCGGTGGTCGTAACTCTGTTGAAATGTGTGTTGTTGCTGCTCCCCAGGCTCGAGGAGGAGAAAGCCCAGGCAGCAGCGTTGGCTCAGGCCCAGGCTCAGTCCCAGGTCCGGGATGAGGTAGCTAGCATCCTGGCCGCAGAGCGAGCCATGGCCCACGACAGCCTCCAGCACGCCATCATGAGGGAGAGGGTCACTGCTGAGGATGAGAGGCTGCGCGCTCAGCTTCTTGTAAGTCACCCCAGAAACAGTGTGGAAGGCTGGTTTGTAGAGTTGAGCATCTCTGTTCACTGAACCAAAAACTTCATGCACATGGACATTTATTCACAGGTGAATTCATGATGTATATTAAATTTAAAAGATGTTTCAACTCTTATATAGACTGACTGATAAGAGACGTATATACACACAAAGAAGTCACATTTTATGTTCACATACTTATCGCCCTGTTCATACACACACACACACACACACACACACACACACACACACACGCACACACACACAAAAGTGTACCTCTTTCCTGTAATCGACAGGTCATGCCTGGCACAGTGACAAATGTCAGAGTGCGAGTGTGTGAGCATAGCCATAAGCAGTAATCTATAGAACCGTCTGGACCGTGTGACCACCACCACCACCACCACCACCCCCATACACACCTCTGTATACACACACACACGCACACTAACACTCTTCCAGACCTCTGGAATGAGCCGTCGCCACAACAACAACAACACAGTGAGGAGAGCGTAGGAGCCCAGGGGGGTCTGGGCTATTAAAGCTTCTCTCTCTCCCTCTCTCTCCCTCTCTCTCTCTCACATACACGCTCACACATACACATAGTATGTTAACCAATTATTTTCAACATTATTTATAGATTGTAGCCATCACTACACACTAAAAACTTAGAGAACAATTTCAACTTGGTGTGAAAAACATACTGTAAGTAAACCATATCCTGTAGTTCGATTTTTGTGTCCTCTTCCATATCTCTGCCCGTTCATCCTGCTCTATTACGGAAAGCTACCTTCATTTTTAGCGGCCTGTGACTTTATTTCCTGTAAATTGCCCTTGTAAACATTGTCAGATGAGCATTCCACACACACACAGGCAGCATAATGTTTTCAAAAAGAAAACACATTTTCCCTGGAGTGCGGCTGGTGTTTACAAACCTATGCTATTGATTATATAGCTCATTTCACACGCTCATCGCTGTAATAGAAAAATGAATCATTTTGTTGAGGGAGAGAAAGATAGGAGGGTTGACGTGATTCCACGCCGCAGGACAAGTGTATCAGGGATCCCTCATTTGGAACGGCGATCAAATCGAAAGGGGAAAAAAAAAAAGAAGAGAGCGAGCGAGAGAGACAGGGAGACTCATGACGTGATGTGTTTTTCCCCTCAGCGTCTGTGAAGAAAGCCGTTTCAGTCTTGGGTTTTCTGTAATTTAATTTCTGTTGTGTTTGAGACGGAGGCAGGGGAAGGAGAGGAATGGAGAGGAAGAACAAGAATGTAATACCTGTCTTTGACCTGCACTGTATGATCCAAAGCCAAGTCTGTGTGTGCTTGTGTGTGTATTGTGTGCGTGTACGTGTCCTTGTGTGCATGCTCCTTAAGTACAAACTCAAGGCTGAGTGCTTGAGAGAACTTCTCAAGTACTAATAACCTCTCTTCCTAATATGCCTTGAAACTCATGCTTGTAACCCCAAGGTTAACCCAGGGCCATTAGCAGCCTTTGAAACTGCTGATAGCACGCACCACGGTGATGATGGATTCAGTACACAGCATGTACACACACACCCTCCCCACACAGACACATTTTGCTTTCACGCATAAGTTCTTCTTTGTCTCACTCTTTAACAGTAACTCAATGCACATTTTCTATATCAGTCCAATTGATAATTTCTCCTCTGCCTCCCGAGTCTCAGTCGACTTCCTTTTAAGCGCACACACTTCGGCAAAAGAATCATTGTCAGAGGTTCTTACCGCTTTAAAATGGAGTGTGTGTCTGTGTGTGTGTGTGTGTGCGTGTGTGTCTGTGTGATAATTTCCTCTGTTTGAGCATTCTTTTGGAGTGCCGGAGTTTTAATAGAATCCGACGGGTTATCAGTGGAGGCGCAGCGCTATTCGCAGTACTCGTGTAATTGTCAAGTCTGTCAGCCACTTTCATACAGCCACTGTTCTTTTCAACTGGAAATGGACTTTTCCTTTTTAAAAGACAGCCTCTCGCCCAAGTCTTCCCCCACCCATTGTCATTTTTCTCTGTGTTTGCCAAACTCCAGGATTGCAGTACCCTACCCGTAGTGACTATGGCAGTTCCTCTGTCAGACCTGTTTTTGATGAGACCAAAAAAAAAAAAATGTTTTTTTAAGCTTACCAGCTTGTGTGTTTCCCTGCCTCGAAGTCTGTTTCTGTGTCTTTCTCTGTTTCTTTGTCTTCCCTTCTGTCTTAAAGTGAAGTTATGTGTGCCGACCAACATATAGACATTGCGGAAATGAGTTTGGGGGAAGGTTGGAGGGGTGCTCATTTGCACATGGACTGCATGATCGCTTTTTAACTACCCCTTTCATTGAGCACATATTGTCTTGAAATAGGTTACACGACAAATTACATTTACATTGTTGTAAAACAAATAAGCATCCGTAATTGGAAGGTGAAATAGGTTTGGAGTGCTGGGTAGAAGTCGATAAGTAGTTGGAGAATGAACTCTGGGGAGAGGTTGTGGTTTGCTGTATTAAGCACACAATCTAGTGGCTGATAGAGCTTTCACAGGTGATTTGTCTGGTCCTTTGTCCTAGTGGCCCTGCACTTGTTAACACCTCTTGTATTATCATATATTTGTGCTTTAGCCATTGATCAACACATAAGATTAAATGGACTTCTTTGTATTCTGACTTATTCACCCTTTGTTCTTGCTTTTATTCACTCTTCAGCCTGCTGGCTTTGTCACACCATACACATTTGTAAATGTCAAACATCAGATCTAGCTTACTGCCATGAATAACTTTGAGGAGCTATTTCCGTAAATTACTTGACATCGTGTTTATGTTTCAACTGTCTGGTTTGAAGTGTCTTTTTTTGTTTTACAGGAATTTATGTTATATATTACCACATTGCTGAACTAGAGGCGTGCACTCTGTAGCGATCAGGGGCCGTTTGTATCAAAGTTTGTGCAGCATCTGCACTAAAAGGATGCGTACGCGCAGTTCTGAGTTTCTCTGTACAGAGGTTTTTGTCAGCTGAATGAAAAGACACATATACCTGTTTCTCATCATGAATCATTGTATGGCGGAAAAATCAGTGTGGAATAATATGCACGAGAACACACATCTCCACTCCCATTTTTGCCCCTAAATGGTCAGGAAAAACTCCCACAATTAACCTGTTAATGCCCTAAAAATTTCCAAGTCCAAGTTCATATTAAACGTCAGTGTTGATGGCCTATTGAGCACAAAGTGTCATTTCACACATTGTGAAACAGAAATATTGCTAGATGAGGTCAGTATTAATTAAGCACACATTTACACAATTTAGTTCTGCTTTTTTGGGGTGTGAAATGTATCAGCTCATTTATTTATAATGATTTGCCCTGTTGGGGAGAGGGTGCATTGAACAAATGCACTGACAAAAATGTATCCCCCTCATCATGATTTATGCTGTTTCACCCATAGACCATATAAAATATCTAAAAAACAAAAAAAACAGGCTATTAAAAAATCTTTGCTACAACATGAGAACTGTCTTGTGCAAACACAAACACATAAATTCATAAATGGACTTGACATTGAGTGACAGTAGAGATGACAGTGCGTTGAGGCTCCATGGTGATGCAGTATACTGAAGTTTGCTGCACACTGAGCTGAATTAAACAGTGAAATTAAATTAGAAGTTAAATTAGCATTTAACCTTTTGTGTATACGATCACATCTCTTATGTGTTTGGATGAGTACAAGACAAGGCATGAACCATAAAGCCGCATTTCTGTCATGTAAATATACTGAGCAATAAAATATCTGTATCTTATCTTGGGCAAAATACACCAATTTAAAATGCATGAATGGCGCTCTGATTTTTTTTTGGACACAGAACACAGACTATTACACTGAGTGTAAGAACAGCAAAATATATCACATTTGGAATTGTTCCTGCACAATCTCTCCTTTCTCACCAGAATACATTCTCCATGAACATTTTTGCTCAGCATCATTTGCTCTGCACCATTTTTATGCATACACACCCTTGATATATACGGCCCCAGGTCTCTGAGCAAAACCCGGCAGAGACTCAGCAGCCAATTGCATTGTCAAATGCTTTTGAAAGTACTGCTTAAATTACTGTATGATTCAAATACAGTACAGTACAGTGTAGAAAGTATACCATAAAACTCCCAAAGCCTCTGAATTTTAGCTGTTTCTTGTTCTTTCTGTATCTGTTCACTTATTACACACACACACTCACATACACGCACACATTAAAAACCCAAGAAGCGAGGCAAATAGTCTAATAACAGATGAAACAGCCACAGCAATATAACATGTAGTTTTTTACAGTGATGAAGCATCAGGCTATGAAATCTATTTTAACCCCCGATCGCTGTTTTTCTCTTCCTATGTGTGTTCATTGTTCTGATGACTTTCTTGTCAGCAGTGAGTAAACTCAGTCAAAAAACACAACACACACTTCACAGTGAGTGAAGCGAAGGAGTGGCTCTGAGACCCAGTAGTATGAAAAGAAAGCAGTGGTGGTCGAGTGAGCTACGCGGTGAATGAAAAGAGAGAGCGGAAATAGTTAAAACAGGCGTTTAGCAAATGTTTTGACGAGAGAGAGAGACTCCTCATCATGCCATCATAACTGTGCACAAAAAATATTTAGGCCCAGTGGTTTGCGAGATCAGCCGCTGACACAGATCTGTTCTAGGCTGCCGTCCAATGATCTTTTTTTTTTTTTTAAACAAGCCATTTAATCTGGTACTGAGTCCTAGATCTAAAACAACTTTTAAAATCTTCCAATCGGGTGAGAGCTTTTACCCTCTTTGAACACAAATCAGCTTGTTACATTTGATAAACATTTTCTTGAATAGGTTATCCACATTGTACTGACTAGTATGAAGATATAGACACTTTTTTTCCAGAAAGACACGGAAACAAGTGAAACTGACTTTGTTCATTTAGTATGACACTGCATATCTTGTTAAGATAAACAGGAAAGTAACAGGAAAGACTACCTCAGCAGCATTTGATCTGACATATGTCACAGCTCACTGCGCTGCCACGATCCTGTCGGAGAGTACTGTTGCAGAAATGTGAGGGTTTTACTCATGGAGACTCCATATTCAAAGAGGAGAACACCACTCAGTTCATATTATGATTAATATTGTTTTGTTCTCCCAACTGATTTTGATTTGAGATTGGACAAACCAAATTCAAAGCTTTATTCATTATTTATCCTTGCATCTAAATACTTTTTACTCTATTCTGACTTTTATGTTTGTCTTGGTTTGTCAATGTTTGACTTTTATGTTTGTCTTTTATCTTGTGAGCATAAAAAAAAACCTCTCCCTCACTCCCTGAAAAAAGACAGAGACTATCTATAAATTTGACCCTCTTGTTTAGACAATGCATAATGATATTGTTGGCTTACATAACATTTCCATTTCTGTACCATACATTATGAAATTTGTTTTGTAGTGCTGTTGTCATATCTAACTCATAATGTAGCCTTGCCTTGAGAAAATGCCTTGAGGTGCTCTTCCAGCAGGGGTCCCACACACCTGAAAATCCTTGATAGTTTGTTGGTTTCAGAAAAATATAGGTCTTAATTGTTTATGAAAATACATGGATGGCATTGAAAGTATGTGTTGTTTTAAGTATGCCCCCCCACACGAAAACATTTTCCAAATGCATCAGTATGCCTCAGATCTCTGGACTTCTGTCCATCCTAATAGTAACACATCCTGACAAAAACCCTGTGATGTATAATTGCTTTGATACAGCATCAGTTGTAAAATGAATCATTTTTGGCCTTTACGAGATCATAAGAATAAGGCCTTTTTTGGCCAGTGGCATGTTCTACCAAAAAACACGTCTATTTTGAGTCCTTAAACTTCACCAAATAGAACAGTTGTTGAAAAGTCCCCGAATTTAATGTCCAAGTGTGTATACAATCCCTGTCCCAGGTTTTTCTGCCATTTTTACCAATTTATTTTGATGCACCCCCACAGTTTAAAACTTAATTTTATAACATAACAAGATTGATTCCTTCAGGCGTTTGAAGAGAGTCGCTAATGTTAACAAATTTTGATTAAACTGTACTAGAACATGAATAATCTATTGTATTTCTTTCTTGTAAGAGTGAACGGTGAAAGAGAAAGCTGATTGAAAAGAGAGAGCAATGGGGAGCGTTAAAATAGAAGAGCACCAAAGCAATAGAGGGACTGTGTTTCAGGGTTACAGTCAAGTCCTTTTCAGTCAAGGCAAGAGGTGGATTCACCTCAGAATTACCAAACTAGAAATCTTTTGCCACAAAATATCGAGTAAAGGAGGTAAAGTAATGAATGAGAATTTTGGTGATGGTTTTGTGCCGGCCATTTCATTTAACTTTTCAGTTTGCTCACGATGGCCACGGGTACCAAAGAAACGTTCGTGTACCTCAGCGCCAGTGTTGTATTCTTTATCCAGCGTGATATTGATTTACCCCTCTCATCAAGATGCAGGTCACGGCAGGCAGCAAGACCCCATACATCCCCTCCTGTACATCACACACAATGGGAGAGATGCTGTGAGCGCTAATGCCTCCCCACGCTCACCTATAATGACCGCAGCCAGCGCAGACTTAGCCGCACCAATTACACTGTCACCCATCCGAGAGAATTGCCCCGAGACGAGGGGTCACATGCATTATGGCTGTTTGTCTTTTCTCTATGGCGTATTTTTAGTGTAGTGGCTGAGATGTTATTTGGGGTGAGAATTGTGTTTGTGTTTAGGAGCCTTATTGCTACCATGCGGTAAGTGGCACCGGAGCTATAGTGTTTTTTTGTTTGTTTGTTTGTTTGTTTGTTCTTTGTTTTTTTTTTTTTTGTTGGTCAGTGCAGTTCTTTGTTGCCTACCTCTCGATGCATTACTTATTGGGATGGCTTGAATATTGTTTGCTATTGCTATTGTCTCTTGCAGCTTAATCTAGTAGAAGACCCTGGTTATACTTGCCATTTACAGAAGGTTTTTGAGATCACATGATCAGGAATCACAAAATTTTTTTGAGATCAGGTTCCATACTACAATGCCACGGTGTTTAGCACTTGTGTAACTATATGGTAATACTATTAACTTCTATAATAATAATGATACAAAGACTGTGAATACAAGCTGTTTTATAGATTGGTTTAAAGACACTGTCTTTCCTGGGATTCATCCATCTAGCCTGCTCTCGATCTTACCAGAGAGGGACAAGTAAACACAGAATTTCACCCCAGGGATCAGTACAGTATCATATTAATTATTTAGCATATCATAGCATTTTATAAACAGTTACCAAGATGATAATAAATAAAAGGCAATGACATTTGTAGTCAGTACTAAAAAGGAATAAAATAAGCAAATACAGTAAGAGGAAAATCGGCAAGAGAAAAACTTAATAAAAATGTTTATCAAAAAATGTTTTCCAAAGTGATTTCAAAGATGAGCCTGACTTCAACAGCCTGAGCAGCTCAGGTATATGCATGTCTTGCGGTTATGTAAATATAGGTGCACATTTTACCCCCTGTCCCCTTACATTCATCCATATTAACAATGTAGCTGCGCTGCATCTAAACTGTTGAATTCTGATCACACTGTAAGGTTGCCAGACCTCTCTCAGAGCTTTGGGAGTTTTAGAGCAATGCAAGCAAAATTCAATTTTTGTGTGTCTAAACCTGTCATTTAATGCATCCTAGTATAATTTGATAAAAGTCGCAGTGGTGTCAAGTATAGCCGGGGTTGTAGATATTCCCTTTCTCGCTCTACCTCCCCGGTGTGAGTGCCTCTCCCTCAGGCCGATCTGCTACCAGTCACTACTTTCCCTGTCAGCTTGACTGGCGGTAGGTACCTAGCTAGCTAGTCTACCAGTAATTGAAACTTCACAGCAGCACGGGCAGGGGTGTGTGTTGTCGTTGTCGTTGTTGGGGTCCTGGGGTTCTGTTGTCTGAGGGGAATGTGTTCAGTGTCAGTGCTCACACATGTCCTGCCACTCAGGGGGAACTGCAGTAAAGGAGAGGGGAACAGAGACGTGCATGAGAGGTTGATGGTAGCACAGTGAGTGCATTTGAGATCTATGTACACACATATTTTTTGCCTTGCACATTGTTTGTCTTCACATTTTTGTGTGCTTTTATCATTTATAAGAAGAAAGGGAAATCAGGTAAGAAAGGGACTAAAGAATAAAGACTGAATAAAGAGATGTGTCGGTGTTAAAATGCAGCAGACAGTGTGTAATTATTCTTTGAAATAGAAATTCACCTTTCATTTTTCAAGGAGCACATATAATTTTTAATTTCACATCTGAGGCTTTTAACTGACAATCTTATCCAAAGCAGTGCAGCAGGAGAAAAATGTTCTGTTGCTAGGTTAACGGTGCTACATGCCACTAATAGATAAAGTGCATGATAACCTTATGGTATGTAACCTCGTTGAATTTTTGTGACTTTACAATTTTAAAAAAAAAAAAAAATGTGGGGTGAAAAATCTCATCTTGGGTTTTAAGGTCACAGAATTGTAAACACTTGCACTACACACCTCGGTCAAGTCCAGCTGTCTCCCTGCTCTGTCCTGCTGGAAGCCGACTGTTGAATCAGGATGTGTTCTTCCAGAAAGTACAAGACCCCAGTTATCAAAAACACTTCCTGTCAAATGATGTGGTAAATTCCAAAAATTCCACCTTACATGCTCTTTACATTCACCTTGGTGGTTTAAAACTATATAGGTGACCTAAAGTCTTAGGGTCAAGATGTTTTATGGGTCAAATGTTATTTCAGGGTTAATTGTCAGTCTCAGAGAAGTGAGGTCCAAAGTCACAGCGCCATCTTCCATCGTCCAGTCAAGCTGAGTAGTTTCAGTGTAATAGAAAGAGTAGGTAGTCTGGTACGGAAGAGCACTGACTGGTGGCTTTTTATGGACAAGATGGTCTCATCGTAGAGTTACTTAACGGCCTCATTACACACAAATAAATCCTTAATTAGATAACAGGTCAGTTAGCACTTAATTATCCAACACCATCAATTAGGAATGTGTTATTCCTTTTCAAGGATGGTAGCTAAAGGCAAACCAGTATAAATCAGTGTATAAATCAGCTCCAACAAGTTCTTATTTTTATATTGATTTATGAAGAGTTTGGGGAAAGAGAGACTAGTGGCAGATTGCATGAACAAGTCACATCATGTAACTCTCTTATTCACAATTTGTATCCATCTGTCAGCATGCACACATCTGTGTTTTAATGAAATCATAGACTCCTGACATCCTATCTTTTGCTTTTCAACAAGTTTGCTCCCTGCAGAGCCAAACTGGCCCAGTGGCCAATCAATCACCAGCCACAGCATTTCACCCAGACACATGCCCCCACCCTGAGGCAGACATTTCAATCAAACCTGGAGTCATCAATCTTTTCTCGCTCCAAACTGTGGCCTGGGCGGGGCCTGCTCTGCCTACCTGGCAGTGATTTTGCCAACTGGCAATTGGTCCAACACAACCAATTCTTCCACTGACATTTGCTTTTATCACATTTTAGAATTTAGCTAACACTCTTACCTTACTTAAGATAAAAATGTCCCTGAGTTTTATTTTATTTAAATATTTTGACAAAGAAAAACAACTGACGTGGACCCAGGGGATCATCTTACATGCTGTTCCCACTGCTTATGTAAGCATAAAATCTCTGTAGTTTCTCACTTTTGTGTGAAGCCATATGCACTGTGGCACCTGTTTCATCTTAATCTGAGAGTTAAGTTACTGTAGCAGAAATGATTGCTTCTTTTGGAGTTGAGCCCAATGAAAATATTGTGCGACATGGGCTGATATTTCTATTCAAGTCAAAGCATTTTCCAATTATTAACCTCATCGTTGTATGTCATGCGTTTGTCGCTCCCTCTGTCTTTCTCTCTTTCTGTTTCTTGATTTCACACATGCACACACACTCGCACTCACACTCTCACACGCACACACATTCACCAGATGCTAATGTGATCAACCATGGTTTTTCTGTCACCTTTGGTTTCACAGCGAGGGTTAATACAGCATGCCAGGCATGTTTGTTTGCTCCCAACACAGTACACACACACATACATACATGCACACACCAAGTCCATCCTCTTAGAGCTTCCGGAGAAAATCAGTGCCTACTCATTCTTTAAACTGTGTTCCATTTGATGCTTGGCCGACTTGAAAATGACTTTGGTTAAAGCTTAACATTTTTAAGGCACCAAACACTCCCCCTACCTCCTACACATACCCCACAACCCTCCTCCACTCCACCCCTCTGAAAAAGTGCTGTCTCTAGCAAATGTCCTGCTTCTTTGGTGAATCTTGTGTACTTCAAATGCGCGCTGTTGCATTTTAGATACAGGCGACTGGGCCTGGCTGATAATGGGCCGACAATTTAATTTCCCAGGTATTAAAGGAGGCTTGCTGGGTTTTGAATTGGTGCCCGTTGGTGGTATTAAAAAAAAAAAAAACATTAAAAAAGCGTTTCTTTCTCTCTCATTTTATTTTTTTTTCCTCTCCCCACCAGAGAGCGAAGGTAAGATGGTGGTTGGGGGTGGGGGGCTCATGTCTTTACTTTAGAAGGAGATAAAGCAAGGTAGTGGTACACTGTGATTTAAATGCATTTTTCAAATTTTCTCAGCTCGCATTTGACAGATTGCATCCTATCTTTTAGTTCAATCCTGTGGGCTGTTGTACGGAGTAACCTTGTCAGACTTGATGTAACACATGAACTTAACAGAGCTGTCAGTCTTTTTTTACTATCAATAATTTACATTTTTAAGATACTATATATTATTAAGATTATTTTTCAGGTTACTTTATGAGATAGCACACAGCAGAGAGAGAGAGAGATAGGGGACAGATGGGAGAGGGTGAGAGGGGGTATGACATGCAGCTGAGATAATGGATTAGATTCAAACCCATAACCCTGTGAATTCATGAAGTGTGCCTCAGACCCACTGGGCCATCAGCATGTCCAGTTTAGTGGCTCAGTTTGAATAAAATAAAAAATTAAAATTGCTGGAACATATGACTTCATTTGTAGGCCAGCTAGAGCAGAGCTTGCTTTGGTGCCAAAAACACCTTTCAAGCAACTTTCCATCTAAGAAAAAAACAACCTCATGTGGTGTGAAATATGCAGTAAAATAGGGATTTTAGAATAGCTCTGATTCATTATACAGCCGTGTTCACCACCCAGACCACTTTGACCACCAGGAGTGTCAGCCCTTCAGCTAACCTGCCTCTCATATCTGATGTGTGAAAAACCTCTGAAATCTGGTTGTCTGCCCAGAGTTGTCTAGGCATAACAAAGCAAATGCATGTCAGTCATGCATCAACATTCTCTACTCACTACTTCACCACTATTAACTCCTATACCTGTGTGACTTTAGCACTTGGAAGATCTACAAGTAGTGTCTGTCTGTTGGGGGTATAGCAATATATTCAGTCACAATACTTTGCAATTCAAAAATGTAGCCTTGTGCATTGTCAGATGTCACTGTGCACATTGTGGAGAGGTGCACTCAAAACAGTGCAAACTGTAAGTTGTACTAATGGGTGCAGTATTTGAGGAGAATAAAATATCTACCTTGAACGGCTCCTTTGCACAGTTAAACAACATACCAGTAACAGTCGGAGCGCCGCCTCTGTCCCGGGACAGCCAGCAGGATGTGACAGGAAAACGGTCTCCTTACAACAGCTAAACCCACATAGCAGTGTCCAGAGGAGGCGGCTTTTCTCCTGAAGGCAGAACAGGAGACAGCCACCCGCTGCTCACAGGAGAAAAACACTATAAAGTGTCGAAGGCTGATATAATCTGTCAACAAGCATGAATATTGGTTGGTTAAATAGCCTGACTTAAAACTGTTTTGATGTCATTGGCACAGCTTTTAATTGATGTTATACAGTATTCAGTGCAAACTAGACTAAAAAATATTATAGATCAATAGAAAATTTTATAGATCAGTGAAAAGGCAGGTAAACTCCTGGTCAATCAACTGCATGGTTTGAAAGTGAAGCAGCTTATTTCTGAAGGATGGACAGATGACATCGGATGACAAAGTGAGCAATGAAGGATTTAGAGCCCTTTACTCTAATCTGTATACTTCAGATTGTACAGCAGACCGAAATGTCATGGAAAACTTCTCAAGTAACCTTGGCACTCTGTCCATCTCTCAAGACTTGAGAAATAACCTTGAGGCACCCATCACTCAGAGGAATATTACTGCAGCATCATCATCTTTGCAATTGGGTTTCCTCCTGGCCCACATGGACTCCCATTTTTAAAAGAAACTTTAAACGGTCCCCTATGTCTCTGTCCCTCACTGGAAGAATTAATTCAATTTAAATGCTATTGCCTCCAAATTTCCTGTATTACTACTGATATTCCCAGTAGTAACCCAGCTGTGTTTAGTGATAATCACATTGCTTGTTTTTCCTCAATTGTTAGAAAACTTTATCGCCACCACACACTTTTAGATTTTTACAAGTTAGGTATTATGTACCATGTTTAATATTCCGATTTCCTCATAAACCCCCAGTCAGTTCTTTTGATATATTTCTTCCTGTCAACCCGCATCAAATACTTTGTCTAACTTTTACAGCCATATTTCAAAATTACACTGTCTCTCCAAGACAGCTGTAAGAATTCCTTGGGAACAGGGCCTAGATTCTAGATTCAAGTCCATCATATCTCCATATCTAAAACCAAATTAGCTGGAATGTACTCTTATGTGGATCTTACATGTGATAAATGTAAAAGTGCACCTGTCTCGCTCCTTCACATGTACAAAAAGTGGAAGGAAACTGCACCTCCTTCCCACTCCGTCTGGATTAGAGACATTATGTCCTGTATGAATCAAGAGAAAATCCGTTACATTACTTGGGGAACGGTGAGCAAATTTTTTTCTCTTTTTTGAGAAACCCACAGTAGTCTCTGAGAAGCTAGCCATTTTCCCCTTCTATTTTATTTATTTATTTTGTGTTTTCTGTTATTGCTTGACTTATATTTTCTGTTACTATTCATGTATATTATAGATGTTTCCTGTGTATTGTTGGTTATAATTTGGGGGTTTTTTTATACGTAATTTAGAATGTATCTTCCGTGGTCAGCTGTGGTTGTCTGAGTGTTTGTGTTTGTTCAGGCAGATGGATGTGTTGTTCAGGGAAACATCAGTAAAAAGACCTTTGAGAGAAAACACCCAGTGTTTGTTTAATGAAATATATTGATGTAAGAAGTCTGCTTAAATGAGCACACATTTTGTCTTGCACCAGCTCTTTTCATTGTATGTTAACTATTGTGTTGTGTACTTTGTGTGTGTGTGTGTGTGTGTGTGTGTCCTCTTTAGTCTCATGTACTCATTTGCTCACTCTCTCTTCTGATCCTTCTCTTTGTCATTCTCTCTATTTCATTTTCCTCTTGTCTTAGAGGGTGTGTGTTCAACCGTCCTTTACATATTGGCCACTATGCCCACTCCTCAACTCTGCCCAGGCTGTGGTGCCCACACACCGTGCCAGTGCTGGGGTTAGGCGGGAGGTCAGGCTCTAATTGGCAGGGCCTGTGGCTGGCACTCGGCACCAGGCCCTCACCCTGTCAGCTAATTGGCACTGCAAGCTGCCAGCGCAGGGGCCAGGATAAGGCAGCACTTCGATTGATGGATGGATGCAGGCATCAGGAAAGCTGCTTTCTGTCAAGAGAGCTTGTAAAGTCAATTTACTGCCTCAAAAGCAATGGGCGGTTTATGTGTTCACCCCCATTTATTCTGAAAACTTTAAAAAGCTGAATAGAATTACCACTGAAAAGAGGGAAGGTGCAAGAACAGGAATGTAGTGTTGTTGAATTAAAATGTTCTTATTAGTTTGATGTTACACACCACTCAGAATATCTATGCTATTTCATAACTTAGCATGCCTCAAGAAACAGCATAGAAACCTAAATAGTGGTGCAAATTGTTTGCAATGACAGTCTGCAGTAACCTACTGCGTTATGCTTTTTTCACCTCTGTCTAAACCGTGAATGCATTTGACTTTTGCAAACAGCAGCTACGTATCTAAAAATATCTCTCACACAATATGCATAACTGCAAATTAGATTTGTGAGATTTCCAGCTGAGCGTGTGAAAAAGAAACATAGCCTTTGAACTTTGACTTTTCTTTCTCCTTAGTACATCCTGGCCTCTAATCAGTACATGCAACAAATGTGCATATTAGTTTGCTCATCTCTTTGCAGTGATCAGAAATGATGGTTTCTCTGTTATTTCTGTCTTTCATCAAAGAAATCTAGGAGAACAGGTTAAAGATCAGTGCACAGTTAATATGATGATATTTTCCAGTGATGACAAGATATCTCCAAACTTTATTTACAAATGCATGATGTCGTGACCCTGAAATTTTTCTTTTCTCCTTAAACTGCCACTTCAGTAGCAATAGTAACTGAGAAGTTAACACGTACTGCCTCTTTGCTGCAACATTTTATTAGTGAGAAGCATTTTCCTTTCTCTCTTTCTGTAGTTCACTCTCTAATTCTCTTTCTTTAATGCCGTCTCAAACTTAATTGGTTAGAAATTTAGGCGCAAAGGTTAGGGAAGCAAGTGTCCTGAGGTAAACTGAACAAAGCATTTTTAGTATGTGTGTTTGAGTGTGTATTTAACTGTTGCACAGTACAGTAGACACCTTGGATGTGCAGTGTGACAGGTATTTTCTTTTGAGGCTGTTTCTAGCCTTTTTTTCTGTCTTCCTCTGTGTTCCTGCTAGGCTCAGACAGGAGAGTCGTATTAATGAGGTTCTATGGAGGTGGACAGTCAGCTCAGCTAATGGTGCTAGTGGGAGAGAGGAAAATTTTGATTGAACAAAAGGATGAATTGAAATGAGGGGTGAGGAGTCAAGAAGGCTATGAACAAGCAGAAAAAGTAGACGAGGTGTAAAGGTAGTAGAAAAAAAGGCAAAAAAGATTGGGGAATAAATTGAAGCATGTGAAAAGAGCAGAGAAGAGAGAAAGATATTGATTCAGAAAGCACTTTTCAAAGCAAGGTTACCAATTAGGAAACAAACCAATCCAAAACAGCACTTAAAACTTAATGAGAAAAAAACAAAGATTAGTGTAAACATTAAGCAAAGACATGGAACCTGAGATGAGTAGCGACAACACAGCACTGTTAGATTAAAAAAAAAAACTGTCTGTAAAAAGCCACTTTGGGGTTATTTGTTTTTGTGTGTAACTGACAGGGAAAAAGAGAAGATACTGAAATTGCTGGAAGACATTTTTTTTTCTTCTGTGACAACAGTGATAAGCAGTTACCAGTGAGTAAGTAGGGAGTGGAGGAATGAGGTGGAAAAGGCATATATTCTGCTGAAAAGGTCAGTGGATTGGAGGTGAACCTGAGCCAGTTGATGCGGGCTTGATGGACAGAAGCCAAAGGCGAACTGAGACCACCTCCCAGCTCCACCGGGCCTGCAAGGACCCCCTGCTGCTGGAGGGAATGAATATGCATTAATACTCAGCACGGGGCACACACACACACACACACACACACACACACACACACACACACACACGTGTATGCTGATACACAGACATATGTGCACACTCACACACACACACACAGTTATGGAGGGATTCACTGCTGTGAGTGTGTGGGGATTCACTCACACACTCTGGACACACACACATGCTTTGGAGGTCAGATATATGGAGCTGAAGTTGTCATGAGGTCCAGTGTCACCAGAACATCCTGAGGCCGTTCCTTTTCACCCCTTAACGTCTTTCTCTGTCTCCTCCTATTGTCTTCACCTTTACATTCCTCTCACCTTCCTTTCTTTCCCTTGTTCCCCCCTTTTTCCTCTTTCCGCCACCAACTCTTTCTCATTCACTTTCCTCCCCAGGGACCTCTGTCGTCCAAAAGCAATATGCCTCTCTGCTCTCTCAGGTCATTCACTGTGTCCTTTGCAGTCAAGTGAGGGAATTTTCCACCTCCTCTTTATGCATCTGTCTGAATGCGTAGTAGCATTCTCCATGATTTTTTCTTCTTTGTTTTCTTTTTTCATCTGCCACCTTACCGTCCTCTCTCCATAACCTATTATACTCATTGCTATCTCAGCTAAGCAGGGGTGTGATCAGGAATACAAAAATACATGAAAAATCAGCCATTAGAAATGAAGAGTGTAACCCTAACCCTAACCCTGTATTTCTGTACCCACTGTAAATTGACCTGAACCTGAAAATCCAACTGAGGCAAAACCATCTATCCCGAATAAGTGAACTAAATTTTCATCTTTGCTTCTTATGCATCTTTTTCTGGGAGTATGAGTATATCCTGTCTCAGTTGAGAGCATTTTTTAATGTGGTTTCTGCCTCTTCTTTATGTGTTTGTCTAGATGAGTTGAGTCACCCACTCGTTTTCATGGTCCACTATCTTATCCCTGTATTGCCACTGTTTTTTGTCACACTGCATTCATACCACACAAGAGTTCTTGCCTCTGCTTTGTGCATCGTGCTCTGTGCCTTTTGCTCTGCTCTGTGTCTGCGAGCACCTCTTTCTTGTCCCCATGTTTGCATTGTTCTTTCACCATGCCCTCTGTTCCCATCTTGGCGGTAGCTTCATCCAAACGTGCCCCCCACGTTTCGGTAATGAACC
Organism: Myripristis murdjan; assembly: GCF_902150065.1. NCBI lineage: Eukaryota > Metazoa > Chordata > Actinopteri > Holocentriformes > Holocentridae > Myripristis > Myripristis murdjan. The sequence continues at coordinate 11,262,569 of NC_044002.1, forward strand.
CGCTGCTCTTCAGCTCTCCTCATTCTTCCCTTGTGTGTGGGACATGACAGATGACTGGGGACCTCCAGAGGTTCTCTCCCTAGGGCTCTTGATAAAGGCAGCTCCAACCCCAAGATGATCAATCAATCAGTTTACACCGCGGGCGCCTGATCAGCCAATTAATCAATCTGTGAGCCAGCAGATGTTGTTGTCCCTCAGAGAAGGAGCTGGCAGAGCAGTGGTGGAGGTGGCATCTTCAACAAAGGCCGAAGGGCTTGGAGTGTATGGGAGTGGAGAGCGAGGTGATTTTTCTTGTTTTTACTAGGATTTGAGGCTTTGTTGAGCACACATTTCCCATTCGTTCAAGATTTTTTCCCCCTTACCATTTCCATATTATTCCGTGGTGGTTTTTGTCCAGAGTAAAAATATTAACTTTTTCATGAGCTATGCCAGTGTGAAGTGAATGTAGTTCATGCGGGTGCCTAACAATCTGTGTAAATGTATTATGTGGAAGAAATGCAAAAGAGAGACAAATTTGTGTGTGGGTTGGTGTATTGATCTTCTATGTGTCAGATACATACAGCAGACACTAATGGTCTTGGTGTCTTTCTCTCTTTCTCTCCTCCTCCTTTTTCTGTGCTCATTAAGGCCAGCTGGTTCAGATCAAGCCCTCTGTTGACCTCTCCTCACAGTCAATGAGCTACAGGCTCCACAAGGACACTTCATTTTAATGTGCCCTTAAACAACGAGTAGCTAACATACACGCACGCGCACACACACACACACCACCCACTCCTCTTGCCCCTTGGTCCCTGTCCTGGGCGGGTCAGCCCTCTGACCCACCAGGTCGTCCTATCATTACTCACTGCCCTAAAAGATCCCAAGGGGACGGTCCTGAGGGCTCCAGCCTGTGGCTCTGATGTCTCTTTCTACCAGCACTGAGATGACGTTCAATGCCATATTCATTTGTTGGTAGAAGAGCTGGAAATAAGCTGGTTACAAGTTTTCCAAATGTGACGGAAGGTGAAGGATTGACGTTAAGGATTTTCCAGTGGTCTGGGCCCACTAAGATGCTGCTTCAGGCCAGGAGATTCATCAGTCTTTGGTCCAATTTATTCTCACTCAGTGATAAACTTCTTATCTTTGTCCCTCTGCTCTTCTCTTGCCCTTCTCTTTCCTCTGTTGCATTTTTTCTTGAAGTCAGATCGTACTCCACCTCAGAACTAATCATAGACTTGCATCAAGTGGACCCGGCGGCAGCTGCTTAAAACTGCAAAGGGAAGAGAAAGAGGTTGTGTCTTTTACTGTGAACTCAAATGTTTCCTCAGGTTGAAACTGCTGAATCAATCCCATTCTGTTTGTACTGTTTATTGTCAGTTTCTAAGCAATGTGCAATGAGCTAGCTCATTTTTAAAGCACTGCAATTCACTACAGACACACTCTTGATTCCCCAAGTCAAGTGCTGACAGCACCTTCAGTAACCTGCGTGTTGGAAAGCAGCCTAGCTGACAGCTCCTCATCAGGTTTGATAAATGTATTGGCAAGACGAATGAATGGAGAGACTCTATGGACTCATCAATTTCCCCTCTGTTTTGTTTTTCCCATCTTAATTTTGGTTACACTCATGGAAAATCTTCTGCTAATATGCCTAGTTAGCCTCCATGGGATTTAGTAGAGTTATGGGGAGTTTGCTTAGTTAGGGCCCATCTATGAATGATGGCCAACTTAAACTTCAGTATTTTACAGTTATTAATTATTCACTTTTTAAGTTTATGTTTAATTGTTTTAATAAGTTAAAATTATTAAAAGAATTTTGGATATCATAAATTTTACATTCATAATTTACTCAAATTTAAAACAACTGGTTGCTTCCTTTTTTGCCTTCTAAGCCATTGAAAATTTAGTAGAGGCAAGCAGAGCTCTAGGGCAAAAGTGGAAAATAAATTTTAGTGTTGAATCGTGCGGTCAGAGTGTGAGTGATGAGAATCCACTTGGTTCCCAGGCCTCAGTATGTGTGTGAACTAGTGTTTGACAGTGTATTTGTCCTTTAGTGTGATCAGTCAAGGTTAAGCCCATTAACTGACCGCAGTATATCTGACCTCATTACATCGCCCATAACCCTACCACCTCCCACAGAGGCTAATAGAGGCTAGCCATGAACCTAACTGTTATTGCCTCTCAGTAAAACCTCTCGATGCTAATTAACCAGCCAAAGTGAACGGTTTCAAATGGAGTTTTAGTGCTGTTGCTAGCAGGTCCTATATTTTATTAGTGACTCTAAGAGTAATGTGTAATACCACAGCCAGTAAGGTCTGTGTTAGGTGATATCATTTTACACTCCATCACATAGATTTGATCTGTCGATGATAGCTTTAACAGTGGATAGTGTTGTGTAATGGTTTTAGAGGCAGTTACAGGATGTGGAAGATTAGTGGAAGGATTGTGTGTGTGTGTGAGAGAGAACTGTGTATATGTGTGACAGTTTTGAGCATCTGTTGAGTGTGTGTGCATGCTCTATTGAGCTTATAAGTGTATGCTTGCAAGACTAACAAACTGTGTACATGTGTGTTGGTTTTCCAACTAACTCCAAAAATATTTCTCCAATCTGCAGGTTTGATATGGCTGTTCTCCTGACAGCTGTCAAAGAACCCCCATTCCCATTCTCCAACTACCTTGTCATCCATATTCCATCCACACATTGACCCATCTCTCTTTGTCGCTCTTTCCCTCCCCTCCCTCCTTCTATCTCTCACCACCCACACACCACCTACACCTGCGCTGTGCCAATTAACACCAGAGCGAGGTCACTCCAGCCCGACCTTTGACCCCTTCCCTGCCTGTCGGAGCACGGTGGACCTGAGGCCTGCGGCCTCAGTATTAGTTTGTCAGAGGGCCCTGTCGCGCAGCTCCGTGATAGATGGGCCTTGGTGAGCGGCTCTGACCCGCCGTGCTGCCGCAGTCACTACAATGCTGTTGAGAGAGCATTGATTATGATGCTACTGGTGACGGGCGAATAAGGGCTGAGCTCATGGCGGCAGGGGGAAGACAAAAGAGACCAAGGTTATGGATGAGGTGCTGTTAGTTAATGTGATGAGATTTGATTTGCGCTCTATCGATCAAGGCGTCTTGCAAGATTATTTTCATCTGGAGTGATTTATAAGCATATAGTTGGCATGCACTGTAACAATATCACACATTAAATTATGATGCTGGGGCTCTCATCATCGAGGTGTAAAATGAAAAATATATTGAGTGTTGCTTATAGCCATAATCTGATATGGCCTGGTGTAATTGATACCAAAAGTAAAAAAAATAATAATAGAATCTTGGGCTAAAATAATAAGATATTGCCTTCCTTTTCACTGAAGACATGAGCTGCCCAGCCTAAACTTCTACTAAAGGCGCTTTGTAATGTAAACCTATGATTTAATTGCTTCATGAGTAGAGCCTGCTGTTATATTCTTTACACTAACCATGAAAATTGAATTCTTATGTTTTGCTGATTTTTCACTCATAATGACTCTGAGAACACATGAAGTTAGAAAACGAAATACAGGAAGCACATAATCAGAGGTACCCACATTATTATATTCTAATCTCTTTTTTATGATATTCACGCTTACACATAAACACACACTGATATTGTAGTGATGCTTTCATAACATATTTAGAAACAAGCAGTTTCTATAAAACAGTTGTTAGCATGTAACAACCAAGCAGGAAGAAACACAGTCTAATACACTGTGAAAATGGCATCCCTTTATTATAACGCTGCCTGTAAAACCAGGAAAAGACATTACTTATGTCATAATATTACAAAACTCGAAATCCTAGAAGGTACTTGTCCCATATCAATGATATATCAGCACAGCCCTACATACACACTCAAATGCATGCACACCCACACACATACATGCTCAACATAAACAAAAGTGTAACTGTTGCAAACCTGCTGAGCACAGCAGGATGGAGTTATTTTTACATTTTCTTCACTTTGGAACACTTTAAAAGAATAAAGTAAGTGTCAAATAACACTTTAAAGGAAAAAAAAAAGCAGGTGTGAAAGAACATGGAGTGAAGAGGGAGCAAATCAGCCAGAGAAAGGAAGGTGGGAGGGGGGCCTGACACAGCAAAATCTGCCTGTTTTATCCCCCCTACCATCCTCCACTTTTCTCCTCCTCCTCCTCTAACCCTCCACCCTCGTTCTCAGCTCAAACTGCGGCAGTCGGCTAATTAAAAAACATGGCTGCCCTTAATTATTCAGCGCCTGGCTAATTGATATTCACAGAGGCGTTCACCTCGCCTAAACGATCCGTTTAATCTGACCACCAGGGTCTCACTCTCAACCCACCCGCCATCCCCAGCCATTGTGCTACTGTACAGTACTTAATAAGAGAGAGACCAAGGGGAGATGGATACTAGGAAGGGAGAGGAAAAGTTTTATTTTGTTATGTTTATGTTAATGTGGTTGCCTGGGGTAATGAATGTAGTGTGTCTATGTTGGAGTGTGGACTCAACGGGGCTGTTTTGAGTTTTTGAATTTACTGTGGTTTTGTTTGTTAGTTTTTTTTTTTTTGTTACGTTGCTACTTCCATCTTCCTGTTGCCACACTTATTGAGTTTTCTTTTTGTCTGCATACTCTCCATTCTCCTCCTCCTACTCTTTGCTTTTCTCCCTCCATCTCTTATGTCAAGAGTTGTGCCATGGGAAAATTATGCAGAGTAATGAATTACATCATTCTCAGGTCTTGCAAAGTTTTGGAATTGCACATGAAATCTTAAAAAGTATGGGAAATATTGTCGTTCAGTCTTCATAGATGGATGACTGCACATTTTTTGTAGCTGTAAGCCGGCTGTCATTTCAATTCAAAGATGAATTTCCATCAAAATTTCCATCCAGTTTCATTCAAAAGAGTGACGCAGTCCACCTGACTGTCCAGTGTTTGCACCACCTCTAGAATTTTAAGACGGAAACATGCAGGAGCCTCAGATGTTTCTTTTTACTCGTGACACTTTCAGCCATGCACAGGCGCTTCTCTCTTCCTCTATCTACCTTTGCCCTCTTCCTCTCTCTTTAGCTTCCCTCCCTCTTGAGATGTGATAGAGATCCACTTGGCCCTGTCCACCAGCCGGCTCTCGACTCTGACACCTCCGATGATAAATCACCTTTTATTTGTACCTCTCGTCTTTTCATCCCTTCTCCCTCTGTTCTCTCCCCTCTCAAGTTCACTTTCATTTTCTTGTCCAATCCTGCCCTCCATCCCCCAACCAACCCCCTGTCGTCCCTCCTCCCTCCTCCACCCGCGACCGCCTCTTCATTAGAGGAACAAAAGGTGTATGGGCAGTGGTGAGGTCTGTCCCATTGTTTGGCCTTTAGTATGATTAGATTATCTTCAAAGCCCGCTCAATGGGGTTAATCAGTCGGAAGTAATCCTGACATAGCCTGTCTGCCTGCGTCTGTGTCTGTGTGTCTCAAAAGACGAGGGACAACCTGCTCCTATGGAAATTTAACACACGCACGGCCACATGTACAGACAGACACGCACAGAAGTGAAGACAGAAGAAAATCCCTGGGTACACATTTCTGTCACAACCTCTCCTCTTTTAATGACCCCTTTAGTCTCGCCTTCAATGCACATTTATCTCGCTACCCGCTCTCTGTGAGTACAGCTGCTCCGCGTGGTGTGTTTGTATGCGAGGTCGTGTGCTGATGTGTGTGTTTGAGATCAGCGCCTGAGCCGTTGTTTGTGCCTCAGCGTCTGTGTGCGCCTTTTTGTTTTTTTGTCTGTCTTTCGAGCCAGAGTCTTTGGTTGCCAGCTATAAGCGTAACATTGAATTTGGTCACACTCGTGACAGTACACAACCCCCTGCCACTCCTTTATGCTGTTTCCCTCCATCTCTCTGTCCATCCCCACTCTCTCTCCTTAATTAAGCTGTTGATGGGAGACAGCTTTTTGGCACCTCAGCCAACTTAATCAAGTCTCCCCACCACCAGTGTTGGGGCACTTCCAAACTTTGGAAACCATCTATCCAGAGGTCCTTATTGTACACTTGGAATCAATAACACATTTAAAGTCCAACTTGTGTGTGTCCTTAAAGTAGGGTGAGGCAATATGGATAATCAAATATGGCAATATCTTTGACCATATACCTTGATATTGTAGGGATGACTGCTGGTTCTTTCATGAGATATTTACAAACAATCATTGGTATTGTGGATATGATGACCAAGCAGGTAGAGGCAAATAATAGATCTGCTAGAACAGTTTAAAAAGTTGACAAAATCCTCTTCACTGTAATGCAGCCTTTAAAACCAAGAAAAGGCAACAATACATTAATACGCCGCTGGTTAACGTTAGGTTGTGCTGAATGTAGCACTCTTTGCTCGGTGTTGTCAGGGATAGGATGAAGTAGTGCAATGGAGGTTTTGGAGGTGACAGAATGGTATGAGTGTGTGTGCGCAGGTGCTTGCCTGTATCAATAGGTTTTGTGTATGTGGGTATGCGTGTGTGAGCATGGAGCGCTAGTTTCCAGTGCTTGCCAGTGCAACCCGCTGCCTCCCCATGACTTTGAAACTTCCCCTGCTCATCTCAAGCATAGGTTGCTCCTCAGTAACTCTCCTCACTGCTCCTCATCACCATGCAAGGAACACACACCTCCCCACTGCACTGTGCTGAGTAGCCAAACACAGATGGTTATCAGTGAGGCTGTGATTGACTGGGGGAATGTGAATTTTTTTATTGTTTTTTTCATAAGTTGTATTTTCTTCCAGCTCACTCACTCCCCTCTGGCATGCTTTAGTGATTAAAGAGTAGGCTCCAAGGCTCTATCTGCATGGCTGCTGTCCCACAGGACACACTGCTGCATATATAGTCAATATGGTGCTCCTTCTGTGTGTGTGTGTGTGTGTGTGTTGTGTATGAGAGAAAATGAGAGAAAGAGACCATTTTTGTAAGTGTTTCTGTTGCATACACACAAAATGAATTTCATGGGATTCTAGTTCGTGTACACATATCTGTTGTGTGTGTGTATGTGTGCGTGCGTGTGTGCGTGCATGCAGGCATATATGTGCACATGCCAGTGAGAGAGGAATGTTAGGGAGATATTTAGAGCGAAGTGTGAGTATTCAAGCTGAACCGTGTGGCAGCCAGTCACCCCTAGCCTCTGAATACTAAACCTCTCCAAATGTCATTTTGAAGAAGTTCATGGATGAATCAGCGCCTCTTTACACTATCTTTCTCTCTCTCTCTCTTATTTTCTTTCAATGCTTCCCTCATTCAGGAGATTGAACGCAAGGTAAGCCTGGATGTCTATGCCTTTTGCTCTAGGTTTCTCTCTCACTCTGTTTAATGCTAAAAACTGTAATGAGCCTCCTTTCTCTTCACCTTTTTTGATATGTTCCATTTTTCTTTCTATTAGGTATTTCAGTCGCTCTATTTTTTTTGACATGGCTCTTTCCAAACTGTTTTGTTCCACGTTCTTTATAGAATTACATTATGGATGACGCAACAGTTTCAACTAGTTTATGTAGATCTATTGCCAAAAGCAAACAGTATTATCAAATGCTTTCGGTTGGCTCCTAAAGTTCAGTGCCTTTTTGAATAAGATAAGTCAGCGCCTTGTTTTAGGTTTTGCCATCTCCTTTTCACTTTTATCTCTTTTTAGGAAACCACAAATGCTTGTTGTCCTCAGATGGTAGCCTAGTTTTGCTTGTTTTGAGCAAACCAGACTCTGATTCTACCGTTTTCATCGGCTTCCTTTTAGCACATTTTATGAATTAGCTGTATGAAGTGACATGTCAACACAGCTGATTTATGCATCCTACTCTATCTGTAGTCATTCAAGGACTGTGACAACCAGGCACATAATTCTGGTTAGGGTCACTTCACTTTCATGCAAATTAGCAAGTAGATTTCCTTACAGATTCCTAAATTGAAATTCTTTGGCCTTGTCAAGTTTAAACCCAATCTGTCAAGAAAGTGAAGGCACTATCACTGCTGAGTGAATTGACATATTCATTTCCATTTTGATTTCACTGGGCTGACCCCAGCTCTGATGTATAGGTCTGCTTTTTTTTCCTCCCTCTAAAAGCTGATACATCCAGGTCTTATCTCTGCTGTATATCACCCAGAGAGTCAGCCGTACGTTTAGTGAAGGTCACAGCAGAGGGGAGAACAGTGGAGATAGGTAGGGCTGCGTAAATATATAAAGCCTGGCTATCGAGCTCCGCTGTGCTGAGAACTGATGTTATCCTCTTGGTCTGATACTTTGGATGAGGACTGAACACATGAGAACAGAGAACACATATATGACCATATATGCCAAAGCACAGTCGGACAGCCTCATGCATATTGTCCACATGTACACAAAAACGTGCATGTTTGTACCGGTGAAAGTCAATCACACACACTTGTCTGTGTGTGCGCTGAGTTAAGTAACACAAAATTCACAAGGTTACTTGTGAAGAACGTGAGGACTTAAAATCTTGGAACTTAACCTCTCTCCAACATTGTTGTCATCCCGTCTCCTCAGTACATCCCATTTTAAATCCATTTCTTCCTCTTTCCAGTGTTTCATAAATTATTTTACGTATGACAAAGATGATCGTGTCTGTTTCTGCTCTGTGCTGTAATGTGTCATATGTTTCCTTCCAGTAGACGCACATGCTGAGTTCTCTCATTATGGGTTCCTCCTTGTGTGTGTGTTTGTTTATTTGTTGTTTGGGTATGTCAGTTTTGGCAATGCTCCACTGAGCAGAGGAATAATGGTTTTTCCTTTCCTCTGTGTGCACGTGTGTATGCGTTTGTGTGTGTATGTGTGTGTGTGTGTGTGTGTGTGTGTTTGTGTGTGTGTGTGTGTGTGTGTGTGTGTGTGTGTGTGTGTGTGTGTGTTCAGGCCAAGCAGCTGGAGGCCAGAGAGTCTGACCTAAAGAAACAGGATGCTTTCTACAGAGAGCAGGTGGCCAGGCTGGAGGAGAGGGTAAGAGAAAGTGCTCACCAAACACTGCTGGGACAAGTGTGTGAATATGTGTATTAATGTGTTAACCAAACCCCACAAACCTATAGGCTCAGAAAGAAAGGTCAGAATTACTATTAGTCGCCATTATTTGTTATTATTTATCACCGTTATTATTTATAGCTCAACTAATTTTACTTGTTGAACTATATTATGTAATTTATCATTTTCAATCTATAAATACAAAGCAGTAATCTCTAAAAATCAAAGAAAACTATCTTCCTTGGTGTGTCTTCTTTCCACGCAAGGTCACATGGTTCTTTGGATGATAACTGCTGAAGAAAGTTATATCCCACACATCTGAGAATAATTATTTCTTTTGGTGGTGTAACGGATTCTTGGTATATTCGTTATAACCTTTTTAAAGACCTAGTTCTCAAACATATACTTTGTCCCATTAACTCATGTCCCTCTGCGATAGGCCAGCCAGGCTGTGCAACCTTGTGTGGAAACATCAAATAGCATCAGTTTACTCGCAGAGATGCTACTTTCATTGAAGTGTAAAATGCCCTATAGTCTGCATTATACATTAGCAAAGGAACAGTCTGCTCCACACACTGTCAGCTAAAAGCAGTCTATACCATTAACTGTGAACATCAACAGTGGAGGATTTGTTGAATCTTCACAAGAGAGATGATGGGGAAGTTGGCAGGAGTTACGTACTCAATTTCAAAATTAAAAGGAATGCCTCTAAATACCTTGGGGTTTTTTTTGTGTTGTTATAAGCACACATTAGTTTGTGGAAAAAGAACAGAAAAAAGGTTGTTAATTTTCTGTAGAAAGGAGAATTGCCCCAGGTGAGGCGAGTTGTATTCTTTTCTACTCCTCTCTATTCTATTCTATTCTATTCTGTTCTATTCTATTTTATTACGGTGACTGGTTTAATCATTATCCATAATGCCTTTTCTTAATGAATCATTAGTCTTTGTGTTTGTCATGTCACTTTACTATATTGTTTTCAAGCCGGTCTTTATTCAGCTTTCCTCAGTGGCTTCATCGTATTACCTTCACCAAAAGAATACAGCTCAGCTTTTCAAAGTGAAAACTAACTGCTGCATTGTACATTCACTGAGCACGATGATATCATTTCTATCTTCAAGAATATGCGTCACATGCTGCAGCTCTAGCTGCTGCCTGGGGAAAAGTTTTCATAATGCAACACACTTTTCTCTCCACAAACACACTGACACACTGCTACACAGGCAAGTACACAGGCATGAATAAACACACGCACGCACGCGCACACACACATACACACATACACACACACAATCAGTACAGAATCAAGCACAGAACCCGGCCACCATCCTGGTCACCACTGAGCTCAGCCAAACTACAGATCAAAGAACTACTCCCTAAGAATTGTCACATTTATTCTTGCTTTTCTCTACTTCTGTCCTACTGTTGTTGTTTTCATCCTAAAAGTGAAACTTCACATGCTGTTCCCAGTGTGGTGTGTACCTCTCTCTTTATTTTGCTCTCTGCCTCTCTCTTTTGAGCTCTCTAGTTTTTCCTCTTTCCCCTTCTCCTTCCATCCCTCTGCTTGAAGGACAAAGGGTTAAATCTCTTTCATCCCAGTGTGTGTCCTGTCCCTGAAAGTGACACTACCCCACTGTTCCCTGTCAAACCGGTGTCCTGTAGAGGGGGACAAGGGTCAACTGCCTTGCTCAGCCCCCTTCAAATGGCAGCTACATGCTGGTCCCAGTGAGGGATGCTTCCAAGGCAGGGGACTAGGGTCAAATGCCCTGTTAAAGTGCATTAAAACAATGCCCTCATGCTGTTCTCAGATCATGACTGTGTCCTAGGGAGGATATGATGCCCTATTTAATGTGCTTAAATTGACATCTTCATGCTGAGATGGGGCTTTGTCCCCTTTGGAGGGCGCAAGAGTCAAATGCCATGTTTAGTGAAAAATAAAACGGAAGCTTCATGCCATCTCCAGACAGATTTCCACTGTTGCAGAGGGAGAAATTTAGCTTTGCATATGTTTATCCTCTAAAGCTAACATAATAACAAGGCAGGCAAAGTATCACATGCTTAGTGGGCACATTATCCCAGACAGTTGTTGGTGAAATAATTTGGATTTTGTCCAAATGGCTCAAATGAGATTTCTTTGTTAAAGGCGTTTGGGCGGAGTATGGGGAGCTTTGTTTGTGTTTACACATGGACACACACGCATCAGTATTAGAGATATTGCTTTGAATATATGTGTAGCTTCATTTCTAGATCTTAATGTTTTTTCTAAGCCAAATACAGGAGCAGGAACACAAATGCAGTGATTTAGTGTTGCAATAACTATGCTTGCTTAACAGCAGCATCGTCAGTTTTGTTTTGTTATTAAAGTGCTCATTATGTGCAAGGCATTCTCCCTTTGGGTCAGTAAAGCTTGCAAATTTTCCCTCGCTCACTGAAGCTGAATTCTTCACCCACACCAGTGGGTATTGAGTGGCAGTGGACTTCTATCAGTAATTGGAAGTGCACCGGTCTGTACAATTCTGGTTGGGCAGCAGAGAAGAGAGGCCATTTGCTGATGTCAGGGGAAAGTGTTGATGAATCGATGGATCATTTGAAAAGAAAAACAGCAGTGTATGACTTTTTTCCTCGCTTTCGATGTCAGTTTGATGCCTTGGAAAAAGATAAGATGTTGAAACGTTACAAGATGTAGACTGACTTTGAACATCCTCAGCTCCAGCCTCAGGGCTGGGCTTCTTTGGCCCCTTCCTCAGCTCTTGTCGCATTATCACATCTTTGGACAGTGCAGCTCTACTGTATTGCACTGTCCTGGAGTCAGTGTGAGTGGTGATGGCAAAAGTGATGAGGAGTCCCACTAACACAGGCATTATTGACTCTTAGCAGTAGTCATCCATCAGCCATGTTGGCCTCTGGTCAATATCCCTTAGACCAAAGTGTCAACAAATCACCTTCACACCTCAGAGAGAGGCAGAGGGGAAGAATGAGAAATAGAGGGAGGAAGGAAAGGAAAGAGAGCAAGGAGGGGTAGAAAGAGACATGAGAGAGAAGCCATAGCATGTGGAGGTGAGAGGTGGTAGAGATAGATGGGAGGAGAAGACAAGGTAGAAAACGATGCACAGACAGGTTGGCAGAGACAAAGACAGGAGATAAAGGTGAGATTCTGCTAGAGGAAGGAGAAAAACATATTTCCAGAAACCCAGATAATGTGCAATTGAATGATAAAGAATAAGAGGAGAAAGATGAGGGAAATAAAGCAAGGAAACAGAAGAGTGGTAAAAAGATAAAATGTCATAGAATGATAAAGAGTACGAGAATGTGATAGAGACAGAGATGGAAAGACCCAAGGAGTAGATAAAGCATCACTGAATAGCAAAGAGCAGGAGAGGGAGGTTAGAGAGCGAAAGAAAAAAAGGTAATGACAGAATGGATCCATGAAAATGAACAATGCGCTATTTGAGCCAACTATCGATTTATGAACCGCGATTTACATGATAAATGAATTAAATTTCCCAAGCACCTTTCTCCTCATAATTAACACAGAAATGTACCTGTTTTCAATTTGCAAATGACCCCGTCAAGGTTTGCGTTGTTAGCCTGTTGCATATTAGCATAACTGGAAAAAGCTCACCAATATTAGCACACAAGGCAAACGCTGTGATTAGTGGAGGATAAACAACAGAGGTGGCAGCTGTGGTAGTAGCATGTGCTCACGGTGTGCGATCCTGTGTGTAACTGAGGATCAATGATGGGTGTATTGCCTGTTGCCTTACTGTGCAGCAAGTGGCTTGGGAATCTGTAGGGGGTGTAGTTTGTTTGGACTGTTAATAATAATACTCCTTTTTCTTGCGCTCTCCCGTAACAGTCCCCCCCACCTTCCTGCGCTCTGTCCACTTTCTCCTCATCCCCTTTTCTCTTGGTACATTTACATTAACTCTCGCCACAGTCCTCCCTCCCTCTCTCTCTCTCTTGTTCTTCTCCCTCTTTGCCTCATCCCCTCCAGCCCGGGCTTCTCCCAGCATCTCACACACATACAGAATGAGGGAGACGAACCAAAAGAGCGAGGGGAGAAAGAGAGAGAGAATAAAAGTCTGATATATATTACACGTCTGTTCCAATCCAACATGGCCATTCATCAGAGGGGCTTCCAGTGACAGGCCATCACCAGGCTCCCAGACAGCTCAGCCTGCTGCCTGTGCTGCTGCCGCTCATTGGGGCCCCAGCCACCAAATAACCCCTGAAAACAATATCTATATATTTATTACATTTTCACTCAATACCTGCTCCGCTGTAAAACAATCTCATATTTAACAATCAACTTGCCCGTGTTTTTTTCTTTCTTTTTTCTTTTTTTTTTTTACTTTTTTTGCAGTCTCTTTCCAGTCCTCCCTCCCTCCCTGCATCGCCTGTCATTCTATATCTTTCCTTCTCAGCTTTTTTTTTTTTCTTGAGTGGTGTTTTTTTTCCCATACCTCACTTTCATTTTTTCAGCGATGATTTTTCTTCTCTTTTTTCGATCTTTCTTTTCACGTTGTATATCGATGAAATTGGATTTTTCTGCTCTCCCATGGAGGACAATCACTGCAGCAATTGCCATCTCATAGCAAAGTTCCACAGCACTAAGAAAGGAAGAAATACAGGGGGAAAGAACATTAAAAAAACAGTAATGGTTTCTCTCTTACTCTGTCGCTCGCTTGCTATCTTTATCTCTGTGTCATTTCTTTATTCCTCTCACTCTCATTCTCTTGCTCTTTCTTACTCTTCCTCTCGATCTATCTAGTATAGGCTTTTAATATTTGTCATCTAATTGTGATATGGTGAGTGTCTGTTGCTGACAGATAACAGAAGAGATCTTGACAAAGAGTTAGTTATATAAGAGACACAGTAATGCACAGTGGAAACATGACAAAGTGATGTGGTGTTGAGTTGATGTGTGTGAGTCCTTTTTGCCAATATGGTCACATGATGGGATTCACAGGGATTTACCAGCAATTTTTTTCAGGGAATGGTGCTTTCACAACAGTGAGGCATGCTCTTAAAGCATCTTACAGCAGTGACGCTCCACTCTTCAGCATGAAACAGTCATGAACAGATAGAAGCTTATTTGAAACTATGTCAGTAGATAGGAGGAGGGGTGTGTGGAAAAAGTTGGCCTGCAGTATTAACCATAAGTTGTATCTGTGTTACACCATGAACACGCTGATTGCAACAAATCTATAGCTTTCCATTGCAAATCCTTTTATTCGAAATGGGAGAGTCCATTAGCACTGCATTATTGTGTTGGTTTTACATTACAGATGTATCACATGCATTTGGTTTTATCTTACTTTTATGCCATAAACACATGCATAAACTAAACTGAATGGTGTCAGAATGGCAGTAAAAGTGAATTTAAATAAATTTTCAGTATGAATTAGCATGGTAAAGTCAAATAAAATAATATGGCTGCAAGGGGCAATGATTGGAGTCCAAGCAGAGAACTTAAGGAGCTTTCGTGCTTATTGAAGAGTTAACAGATTCTGAAATTTGTGCTCGTAAACTTCAGCGATGAAGCAAAGCCGAATACTCAGAATTTCAAATCACAGTGTGAGCCCACATGTAGGATGGTTGAAAAGCTTGAAAAGTAGGCAGTGTCCTTAGAGAAGACTTGAGCCCAGGACCTTTGCAACCTCAGGTGAGGTGAGTTAACCTGTGCGCCATTGACATCATGCTCTGTTACATGCCTTCTCATATTTTGAGGAAACAAAATGATGTGCTAAACAGGACCAGTTTTGTCAGTTTAAATAGTTTAACTTTTGGAAATACATTCTGAAATCCTGATATCAGCTGTATTGTCAAATACTTTGTTAAAGATTGATCAAACATTTAGTGAAATAGAAAATGTCGAGCATATAGTACTAATTACAGTAACACTGAATGTCACTGTGCACTCATAATTTGACATATCTGAACACCATTTGAAACATGTGCTATCTAATAGGCTACTTAAAGAATATCTGTCAAGTTTGGTTGCATTCAGAAGGCTTGTGGAGATATTAATGTTAATTGAAATTAGACTTAACATACAGTATTATCTTTACTTTAAATTAGTTTCATGAAATTAGTTTCCTTTCTTTTGAAGAAATTACATTTTATAATTTACATCGAGATTACACAAAGGTTCAAATTCCCCCACTCATTTCTAGGAACTGTTATCTTCTAGTAACTTCATTTTTTTTTTCTTCCAATTCAATACACTCACTTTTTGACAGATCAGTCAGGAAGTGTTGCAGCCCTGAGCTAGCTGTGGATGTGTAACTTGAGAGATTAATAAAGGAAATTAATAGCAACGTATGTCCACAGAAAAAAAATATCAACAATCACAATGTTAAATTAAGATGCACTCAACACTGGAAACTAGTAATGTCATAATACTAATGAGGTGCAACATGTAAGTGTAAATTAAGAAAAATTAAGCTATTTGTTGTCATTAAGTTGTTTGTTTATGTGCATTGTAGACATTAATGATGCCTAAGGCTAAAATTATAATGATGCCAACTGTGTTTGGTGAGTTTAGGGAATAAAATGTAATGCAAATTTTCAGCTGAAATGTGCAGCTGATCCTATGGGCATCATAACCCATCCTGAAACACACAAAACTGTGCATTCATAAAAAGATAGCCTTTTTTAGGGGAGTTTTATATGTGTGCATAGCAACAGTTAGATTCTGTGGAGGCCTTTTCTATGCATCTTCAGAAAATGTCTCGACCTCTAAAACTAAACAGGGAATGCAACGAACGCGACACTGTCTATGCAGAATCGGCTCAATAATAGTGTACCAGCCCTCTGCTCTCCTTGTGGGCCAGTTGCAGTGTGTCACATGGTAAGACTCATTTTCACTTGCAATGCAGAGCCGTAATGTTGGCCATGGTGGGGTTTCTCCCCATTTTGGCCCTCCTGCTCGGCAGCAGATAAGGGAAAGAAGCCATCAGTACAGAGAGTTATTTGTTTTACTCATTAAAAATTGGGAGTTTTTTTTTTCCTCTAAATTGAGCTGGAGGCTGTGTCGGGGTGCAGCTTATATCTTCTCTATATCGCCAGAGTGCATTAGCAATAATGACTTCATTTGTCTATGACACCCCCCACCAGCATTTTTGTTTGGCTCCAGATGAGCTAAAAACCTTGTGGAAAGCAAATAGAGTAAATTGCAGAAAAATGAGCGGAAACAGAATATTTTATTCCTGAATAGGCACCTACATGATTGCATATGGGGTTTGTAGGCAACTCTGGATTTCTGTCGCCTAGGCAGTTCTGTTCATCCAATGAGAAAGGATTTGTTGACACTAATCAGAGAACATCTGTTTGTCAAACCTAATATCAAGGTTGATGTGTTTTTGCTGCCCCTAAGTAGAATTTATTTTTGGAAGAGGGGGTGTTTTCAGGGAAGGATTTTCAGCCAAACGGAGTGTAGTCTCTCTTCTCAAGGCTACTAAAAGGCCAAGGCTGCTCTCTAAATCAGTTTGGGATCAGCAGGAAATCACAATTTGAGACCACTCAGTAATCACACACAATAGCGCAACAAATGACTGTGTCCGGTGGTGAGCTAGTGAGCGAATGAGTGAGTGTTAATGATAATGCTGTGTGTTATTTTTTGTGTTTGTATGTCACTGTTTCCCTACAGCTAACAGGATATGTATAGAGTATTTGACATTGTGTATTCAGGCATGTACCTATGCCATGTATGTTGGTGGGTCTGTATGTATATGTATGTGCATGACGTGCGTGACTGTAGCTGTGTGTGTGTGTGTGTGTGTTGTGGCGGGTCCTGCAATCACTGTCACACATGGCCTTTTGTGCTCCCAGGCGGATTAGAGCACTGATTAGTGCCAGCTCTGCCATTTAGGCAGGTATTATTACCTTGCACTTAGTATTCTAGACAGAGACACAACTCCAACTCTTTCTGTCTCTGTCCCTTTCTTGTCCAATGGCTCAATCTCAACACCCACAAGAACTCTGTGCTTCTCCAACAATCCTGCAAATCTCTTATCTTTTTAGTCTTTTTATCTGCAAATAAGCCTCTCTTTTAAATCCTTTACCTTGGTTCTTGACAGTTTCTTTGTCTACACTAAAAAACACTTGATCCAAGGCCAAGAGGGCACACATACTGCCTCTGCTCGCATGTTCAGTTTGCTTTGTTTATTTTACATACAAATTAATCTACGCCTGAGGGGCAATTATGTGTTCATCCAAATGCAGAAAAAATCCCCAATTCCCTATCAGACCGTCTGTCAACATTGTCATGTTCCATCCTCTTCTAGCTCTACAACCCGTGACTATTGATCTCCTCAGCAGTTCTGTTCATTCCTATTGATCTGCTCTGAACTATGATGAATGTCCTCACTACTAGGAGCTTAAGTCAGGCGGATAGGACCAGACACTACTGAGTCTTGATTTATCAACTTCTGTTGCAGCAGTAATTGATGCAGGATTACTTAAGTGTTTGGTTTGCAGCGGGTGACATTAATTGTTAGTTACTTGGTCAGTGATTCACAATGCAGATTCTTTGGTCAGGGTTAGCCCAAGGCCTTGGCTAAGATGTAATCCAATGATAACTTAGGTTCTGTTTAAGTTGTAGAATTTCACATTTACTCCTTAAAAGTCTGGGTTAACACTTCTCCAGAGCAGAGCCTCTTATCTCAGGGCTAAAGGTTCACCTCTTCAATATATGTGAGCTCTTAGTGAGCACAGTTCACCACTAGCCACGCTGGTTTATGGCGAACTTCAGCGTGAGAACCATCTAAATCAGCACTATAGCATACAGTAACGAGCTGACTGCATTTTGCAAAACACGGCATGTCAGCAAAAGAAGTCTAATCTGTCCAGTGCAGTAGATAATGCGTGCCTTTTGTTTGTTTGCATGGTACATTTCCTTTATTGCTGTTATTACATTTTCTGTCTTAACAATGTAGTGTAATCCAGAGAAACGTTTTTGCATTTGCAGACATATTCTTCTTTTGCCCCTGGATTAAACCTCATGTTGCTGCTCTCAATCTAGCTATCCATCACACTTTACTGCTTCACACCATTCAATCATAAATGTGCATAACAGGCACTGAGGGCCAGCAAAGCCTATCTTCCCAGAGTAGTATAAATGGTGTGGGGACTGTGTTATATGGCCATGTTTGAAGAGGTAATTCAGGCTGAGTGGTCCTGCTATGGGTTCGTTTGGTATGGGTCACCAGGGGGTTATGACTGCTGGTCTATAGGTTGTTGACTAGCAACCCTCTGACCTTACAGGATTGCTGCCTGTTATTATAGCAGTCTTTTGTAGGATGATAAGCACTCACACAGGCTGCATACACAGGCTCGTATGCAGTATACCCATTTACCCAACACACTCTCCATGCACATGTGCACAGACAAATAGAGACATTTAAGCATTTTTCATTTATACTGTGTTTGCTTCTAACTCACAGACATTTCGTGACATACATCTCATTTACAACCCACACACATCATCAAGTTAGTGTCCGTATTTTACTTAGTACACATTTCAGAAATAAGCCCAAGCCCAACTTATAAAAGGGCTGTGCACTCAATATCCCCCTCCATAAAGTTTTAATAGAGTGAGAGATGGGAGATGGGACAGGGCGATGTAGGCTTGGCTTGCACTGCAGGTAGGTCTGTATCAGATCAGTACCAAAGGGGAAAGATGTGTCACTCAGCTGGAGTGTTTCCGTTTGCACAGATAGCTTCAACCTGGAGAGAGGGGGAATATGTGAATAAATTGGATGGACTTATCTGTTTTATGTAAGAGATTACAATCTGATTTTGATGTATTTCTCTCACTCGCTGTCTCTCTCTCCCTCTCTCGCTCTCTTTCTTTCCAGAGTGCACATTTCTACAAGGTCACCACAGAGAACTACCATAAGGCGGCTGACCAAGTCAATGCCAAGTTCAAGTAAGCTCAGACACAGTTGACCCAAGGTTGCTGAAAGATATCACCACTTTTATACTGTGTTATTCCTCAGGGGAAAAAAAATCCACTACAGCTCAGCAAAATAATATTTTCAGCAATGCATCTGACATTTACAGAAGTGTTTATTTTTCACTGTAATACATAAAAATGTCCTTGTTATGGTTTTGGTGAATTTTGTGTCTAAATATGCACTGTTAAAAAGAATTAGATGATTAAATAATCACATTTTTTCTTTATGTCAGAAGAACACTAAGACTCCATTTAGACCAGGGAATACACCATCAGATTATGTTAGCCGCATGTTAACCTATGGCTTTCAATCAGACTCACATTAGCCTGGCCCATTAGCTCATGTTGATGATGTGGGGCACTGATAGCCTCATATGGGCATGTTGATGATGCACAGGTCAATAGCTGGGCTTTTCCTGTGATCTCTGAATTTGTCAGTATTACAAGAGCTTCATGTACTTTGTGATTCTCCAACCTGATCTGTTTCAGATAATATTTGCCAATTACTGGTTTGCATTTATTCTCATCCTACACAGAGAACTAGATAGGTAACATTTGCCACATCAAGACAGTTCAAAGAGCCACAGAAAAGAATATTACGTTGACAATACCATCTAATTTTTGACTGACAAATATCTAAATTTAACAGACCTCGTTGTCTCTTGTCACAAACCCCACCCTTCTTGTATGACAAGGATATTAAAACACAGGAAAACAGTAATTAACATATCAAGGTATTGGTATTTGCTGACCACTGTGATGCAGATATCCTTACAGTACATGTTTGGCCCCAGCTGAAATAAAACCACTAAACCTGGCAGTGTTAATGCCATGCTCTGCCTGTTGAGTTATACTAGACTCAAGTCTGTGCTACACGTTGCAGTGAAAGGAAAGTTTTTTTCCATCAAAGAAATTAGCAGAGGAGGTAATATTTAACTTCTAAACTGTCATGCATGTACCACATATCCAACACATATGTAACTCAAGAGGACGCAGAATCCCTTCCCATCGGTGTTCCATCTGTCTTCTTAATAAGAGGCCATTAGGCTCCATAGTAATGTAGGGAAAGTGGATGAGGAGCCCACAGAAGGTGGGGCAGGAATGAGCCCTGGCTCTGAGCTGTCCTCTGGGGAGCCCAGGCTAATTGTGTTAACTTGTCATTAGCCAGCGCTAACGCTGGGATCATTGTCTCCCTCAGAAATGCTGGAAACTGATTAGCCTAGCCCACCGGGGTTTAGCGCTAGACTCGAGGAAGCTGGAGCTGAGACTTCCCAAATCACATTAAAGGAAAAAATACACTGGAATAACATTAGTGCAAAATGACAGCGTTAACTGCATGTGAACACTGAGCTAACGTTCGGGCAGTCATGTGACACGGGCCTTTGCAAGAGCAGCCGTGATTGGTTGATTGGATTATGGGAGGTGCATTAGCAGGGTAGTGATTGGATTACATCAGTGGAGAGTTAGGGGAGGAGTGTGTGTGTGTGTGTGTGCGCTAATGAAATGGCGGGAAGGTCTGGTGTTACAAGACAGGGGCAGGGAGGCAAAGAGAGGGATCTGAACAGAGGGTAATTGGGTTTCACAGGGCATTTGGTGCCATCCGTGTATGTGTTTGTATCTATGAGTTCATGTGTGTTTGTGGATATTTGTCTGCATTGATGAACTGACCATCATATTTTGAAAATGGTGTGGGTCCTGCTAGGTTTGTGGGTGTGTGTTTTTAGTATACAGTATTTTGGTACAGTATTTGTCTACATCTACTACACTGAAATCTCACTGCCTTTCCTCAAAGGTCGCAATTGTATTTCCCACTGGATATTTGCTTCTCTCTCTCTCTGTGTCTCCCTCCCTCATATAGACAGAGAGCCTACAGAGATAAGATCCTATCTGTGGCCTCAGTTGAATAATAAGAGGAGATATTTTGTCTCACACAGGCTTTTGATTTCCTCAAAGTTGAAAATGCCCTCCGGAGATAAAAAGGCAAAGACTGGGCCATATCCATACTTGATAGAATTAACATGGGTTTGATATGATAATGTGAGGCTCTTATATAAAGTGTGGGTGATGTCTTCTTTTTCTTATTGGAATGTCCTCATTTCTCCACTCTTGGCTCATATCCATGTAAATGTAAAGAGAGTGATGATACTTAAGTCTGATGATTGCGAAGATTAATATTAGGGTACAGTTTATTATAGTCAAGGAGGAAATGCTTTGGACCAAAAGAGAGTTATTCTAATGGCTATATCATTTGTAATATATCTATTTATAAGTGCTGTTATGAGTTTTAACATTGTCGGTTCTGCTGATCCCACTGGCATGATAATTCATTTAAATCCAAAGACCATTATTTTAAATCCTAGTTGAGATTCCAAGGTTTGCAAAGATGTCAGATATGCCCTGCTGTCTATTTGATGTAATGGTGCAGCCATAAAACAATGGTCTCTTGAGTTTGAATATTTTACTTAGTATAATGGTGATATAGCTTCAGTGAAGCATTGTACCCGCAGATACAAAATATGTGTATGTGATGTTGTTTGAAATTTATGAGAAGGTGTATAGGTATCATCGTGGCTTTTTTGGGTCAGTTTAGTTTCATTATTGGTTTGAGCATCATGCTGTATATATAGAAGTTAAGGGCACGATGTAAAAATAGGTGTTGTATTTCAGCAGGTAGCCAATGTGTGTCACATGCTCCATTCATTTCAGTGATTCAGTGTGGATGTTTTCCTTGAAAATGTTGAAAGGAAAAAATAAAGTTTTAGACGTAGGTACTCCAGGGAGGGAAGGGTGTGTGTGTGTGTGTGTGTGTGTGTGTGTGTGTGTGTGTGTGTGTGTGTCTGTATGTGCACTCAATATGAGTTTGTGCATGTGTGTGGATTTGTTTGTGTAGGTGTGTGGTGCAGCTGCTCCCTGCCGTTCTCCTGCAGTATTCCCACCAGAGTTCTCTGAGAATGATGGAGCTCTCCCAACCGGAACGCTACTGCATCATTGTGACCTCATTACATCCTCACACACTCACACACAAACTCGCAGAAACACAGCAGCTCACACATATGCACAGAAAGAACATGTACACACAAATCGACGTCCACTAACTCTTGCCCACACACATTTCTTCACATGATGCTCGAGTTGCATTAATAATGAAGAAACTTTCCCTCTCAGTTTTTGTCATACCTTCCTGAGCCTAACTAAAGCTGTAGCCATGACACACAAAGAGATTTTCTTTCCCTGCAAAATATCGGGCACAAGAACAAAATTGTCTGGAGCGAGAGCATGAAATGCTCAAGATAACACCTGCGATAAGATCGGACTATTATAAGATTTTAGGAACAAAAGCGTGAATAAAAACTGTTGGCTCTCTAGGGTATTTTGCCTCCAATTGTTGATTTGAATTCAAAATTGCCCCTGTGGATTCAAACATAAGATGCTTTGATTCAGTTCTTCTAGGTACAGTTCTTCCATATATAAATGTACACTACATTTTACAAGTAATGTAATATCACAAGATGTTGGACAGACACATGTGCACGCACGTGCACACACACAGCGTAACAAAGCTTATTCATCCTCCTTGTGACACTGACTGCAGATAAGAGTTCCCAGTTGGCTTTGGAAAGGTGGCTATCTCTCTCTGCACCTGATTTATATGCTGCCACTTTCACTACTAGTTATTTATCCAACTCTGATGCACTATCACACTGTCCAGCGCTGAATCTATGACCTTTACATGTATGTAAGACTGAGTGTGTGCATGTGTGTGTCTTCTTTTGTATGTGAGCATGCATGCATTCAACTGTGGCTATGTATTCACATCTGTGTGTGTACATGGAAATCTGTGCGTGCGTGCGTGTGTGTGTGCACGTGTGTGTGTAGCGTCCCGACAGGCTGCAGTGACCCAGTGGGGCTTTAGCTTGAAATGCAGGCTGACAGGCATGGAGGAGAATGATAGATGTGAGATTATGCGAAAAAAAAGGAAGAGGGGAAAAGAAAGGTATGGTAGCGCAGTCCTAAGCCTCCTGTCAGTGGTAACCTTTGGCGGGGCTTTGGGCTTCTTTGTTGAAGATGGTCACCCCGTGTTTGTCCTGGATCCCCTGCGGAGTTGGGGATTGGACTGAGACATCACATAGCAGTGAATGGGTGGGTCTGACAACACTGTGTTATACTGAAGGATTGAGCCTTCTCCTCCCAATCTCTCAGTTCCCCCCTCTGCGCTCTTTAAAACCCGGACCCCTCTGAGAGTTTTCCTTCGGTTATGACATTTGTCATAAGATCAGAAAAGGCAGGGTATTTGTGTGCGTGTGCGTGTGCGTGTGTGTACACATGTACAAGCCAAGCATTTTGAGACCCCGTCCCTGATCTATCGAATGGCCAGTGAGAGAATGAAATCTCATTTCAGTCTGTCACTTCCCCGTCACTCCTCTCCTGCCTCCAGCTACACACTCCTTTTGTCTGTTGTTTGTGTTTTTTTTCTCTCTCTCTTTTGAATAAATCTTTTTTTAATTTAATCCAGTTGACAATAACATCAGCCCCCGTCCTCGCTTCATCTCTCCACATACATACACACAAAGGTAGGGATGTGGGGGTGTTGAGCAAAACTTGTGGAATATAAATTGCTTGTTGTTTTTCTTCATAATGCCGGTGTTCTGTGCTGCTTTGGTCAAAAGGCCAGTCCTGACAGTTTGTCTTCTCAAAGCCTCCCTGTTGGAGATAGAAGGAGGCGCTTCTTCCCTCTCTGCACACCATCGCTTTGTCGATCCCTTTTAAACAAAAACACTTAGAAATACACAAGTAACCTTTTACAGGGCCTCATCGTATCTATGCATTTACATCAACAAATTGTACAACACGGAGCAACCAACCAGCTATTTAACAGTTTATATATTACACTAGGAAGTTTTATAGATATCACTTTTAAACATTGATGTATTATAACCCAAACAAATGAGTCCATGGTCAGAGGTTATTGTTAGTGCAGGTATTTATCAAGATTAAGACCATTTCCTATGAAGTGTTTGCTTCCTATCACAACAAAGATGGTGGTCTCTGTTCCCATTATCCCCCCAGGACATTGCTCATGTGTCTCATCCTTTGCTTTCTTGAGGAGGATGAACATGGTGGAGAGGTTGTGAGTCAGTCCTTCACTACTTCCTCCATTTACCTTTTCAAAATACAAATACAACTTTGGCACGGAAAGAAGAGTGCACTCCTCCTGTTTTGTGCTATAAAGCAATATTGCTTTGTGCCACAAAGCAACCCAGGCGATTCCCTGTGAAATAAAACCCACTGGCACACAAAAGACCAATGTAAAATGCAATGTGGAGGCCCGTCAAGGCTGCCTGTTTTCTTGGCGAGGATCTTTTGTTCATTGTGCTTGCAGTAATTATACTGATCACTCAAAATGAATGTGTTAATGATTAACAGATGTTAAAATTTAATTGAATTGCCATGAATGACTGAGAAATGAATGTAATGGTTATAAGGGCTGAACAATAAATAGAAATATTATCCAGAACCCAGTATGGCCAAGGGCAGTGTCCAAATCAAAGGACCTGCAATTTTTTGGCTAAAGTTAACCTATGCGAGATAACCAAGAATCACATCATTTTATTAATACAGAATCCTTTCCCAGCACGTCAACAAAACTAATTTTAACAATCACAGTAACTGTAAATATGATTTTGACTGTGATTGTGTTTTTCTTGTACCATATCATAACATTGTGTCATCATGTTATTGCCTTGCACTTTAGTGTATTTCATCACTGCATACCACCTGGTCTTAGAGGAGCTGTTTTTTTTTCCTGTGAAGAAGTTGGCGAGGTAGGACAGACTGACTGGCTTTGACCCGTCTGTCAGCTGAGGGTGAACCAGAATGCTGTAGCTAGGCAACTTGGAAAGAGGGACAAGATGGTGGTCAGCTGAGGAGACAGAAGTCAATAACCGCTTTAAAAGCTCTTCTCCCAGCCCTTAGAGCATCACTGTGCTGGCTGTAAAAAGCACACACACATCTTGGGACCTGCGTGGGCACACACAGACACTCACACTCAAACACACACACACACACACACACACACAGACAAGACTTCCTTTTAATGGTTGGTTTAGTGACTTCAGTGCATTGCAAATAGTTGGGAAACCCACTCAGCTTTTATTGCCTCCTGTTATGTTTTCATGTGTTTTTTTTTTGACAGTTTGCAGCAGAGTGACATGAGTGATGGGACAGAATGAAAGTAGCATGTAACCGTTGGACTCAAATTAATGACATCCAGTGTACATTGCATGTGACTTTGCCAATCACAAGTCAACCCAAAGTGTTCCTCTCTCACCTGGCAGCAGTCAGTGTATGTTTCAGAAAGATAAACTGAATGTGTGATTCAGCTCAAGAGTGTCTCCTGCTTGAGGCCAGCGACAAGTCCTTGTGCAAGTGTGTGTGACGAGGGCCAGCACGGATACACACTCCCTTTGTTTTACTCTCACCTGCTCATGTGTCTTTGTCTCCCGTGTTGCTCAGGACCTTTTTTCCCCATATCTCATTCATTCCCTCTTTGTCATTGTCTGTTTTAGTCTGCTTCTTTTACTCACTTACCCATTCTCTGTCTCTCTTTCTCTATTTTCTCACAATCCTTTATGTTTCATGCCTTTCTTGATTCTTTATCTCTATCGTTCCTTTCCTCCCTCTCTGTGTCATTCCATCTTTTATCTATGCTGATGGATTTCACTGTGGGGGGTCACCCAGGTCTACTTTTAAGAAGCGGCATGAGCGAAATGTGTCTCATTTTTCTCCTTAACTGGATCATTTGTATTTATTTACCCCTCTT
The DNA here is from genome assembly GCF_902150065.1 of Myripristis murdjan. NCBI lineage: Eukaryota > Metazoa > Chordata > Actinopteri > Holocentriformes > Holocentridae > Myripristis > Myripristis murdjan. The sequence goes on from NC_044002.1 coordinate 11,288,319, forward strand.
GGAACTGACGCCTATCTTAACTAGAGGGAACATGAGGGCTTTTTAAAGGGAACCGGCGCCCACCCCATAACCCTATTAACCCCTAAGTGGACCCAAATGATGATAGATAGACAATATGGTGATATGGAACTCAATCTGGTGGCAGGCGCAAGTAATCCATACTATTGATGGAGCTGTATTTTGTTTGTCTGTGGGTGGTTTAGTGGGTGGTGGTCTTTGTTTAGGCTTCCAAGGGCATAGGAAGGAGTTAGAGACTCAGGGGACAAACATTGCCAGTGCACATGTGTGTTTGTGGGTGTGTGTGTATGTATGGGGTGTTGGGAGGGTCTTTTATTTTATCTTGTGGAGGTGCCAAATGATTGATATTGAGCAACTAATGCTTGCATTCAACAAACAGTTCACTATCACACTATCTTGCATCCTGTCTCCCTCTCACTTGTTTCACTGGTGGAGAGGAGACTGTCTCCTGTGCCATACACTGAGCACTGACTCGTTTTTACAATGATGCATTTAGAAATCATGCTATATATTGCTAATGTGAATGATAGAGACTAAGAGAGAGCTCATCGCCGTCAGCGAAGGAGACTTAAATTAATGTTACTGACATATTTCAACAGCATGCGTGGGTGATGAGGCTAACTGAAGTAAGGTAGTGCTAAAACCAAGTGTGAAAAAGGATGGACAATACAGATGGTCTGGCAGTGGCCCTTGCATGAATCCTACCCACACTGTTGCCTAGGTAAATTAGACTGTTTACAGCTAACATTCAGTTTCAGCTGTCAGTTTTCTGCACTTTCTAAACTAATAAGGTTTCTTTTTTTTCTTTTTTTTTCTTTTTTTTGCAAGGCAGTAGCCATACCCTGCTCATTATCGCTCATCCAGCACGACTTTACTATTTGTTCACTTGCATGCTAGCGCCTTGTAAGAAGAAGCAGGCAGAGCACTTACTGCAGTTACAAGAAGACCTTTGACAATAAAAGTCAAATTGAGGATCTGTGTTCTTTGAGATGATTCATGCAGTCAGGTTGATCTTTTTTCATCTTTTTTTTTTTTTTTTTTTTTCATTTTCATCATTTGGCAATTTTATATAACCAAAACCGACATTTAAATGAAAGAAAATTGTGAGCAAATGCTTTGGGTAACTTATTTTCCATAGCTCCTCTTGTTCTTTGAACCTAACTGATCAAATTTTGAGACATTCATCCATTATTAATGAGCCACTGGCTGGTGATTGGCTCCTAATATTGGTAGCTCCACCTTCCTACTCCTGGCATTAACAATGGCTGCTGGCATTAACAATGGCATTAACCGGCATTAAAGGAATACTCCAACGTTTAGTGCAAAAATAGCCTTTTTCCCCACTTACCCAGACTAAGACAAGATGTTTGATACCATTTTCACCTCTGTGCCTCCAGTGGTTCAATTCCTGTGGGTAGCATTATGTGTTGGTTTTGAGTTATAAAGACTAGAACTCTGTGCCTTATTTACACAATGTATCATGTGTATTTGAAGTACAAGCACAGGCATGCTCATGCAAATTTAACATTATAAATGATCAGCTAATTTTTGATGAGGCCCCATTGTGACAAAACAACTGGGGCCAATTCTAATTTGGTTGTTTTTCTGGTAACATCATTTCCCACAGTGAACTGTTAAATAACAAGGAATTACCACCACCATCTTATACATCATTTAAATAACATCCCAGCCGACAACATGCATGCAGAAGCCAGGAAAACCCTTTCTTGTGTAGTACACCCTCTCCTTCAGTGTTTTAGTACATACACTACACTTCACCCCTGTCTGGACCTGCATGTATCTCTGTGTGTATGTGTGTGTCTCTGTTAACTTTTCCTTTGTCCAGAATAGTTTAAAAAAAGAAAAGAATTATGACAGATGAATGTACACATTGCCAGACATGTGTCACCCTTTTTTCAACTGATGAGGCATGGTGTACCCTTAACAGAGATCTATGGGCATCATTTTAGTGTACAGCTCTACACGGCTTTTAGTGTTACAGCAGATGTTAGTCATGGTCAATATATGTTGGCTTGAAAAATGGAGTGATATTGTGCCCCACGCGGTGCAGTGGCACAACGCATGCATATTGTATGAAGATTCCAACATCGATCTCAATACGTCCTCGGCTCACAGTCAATATGGTCTTTGAAGAATGTAGCACTGACCATAAACCCATCGGGCTGCGTTTGTCCCATCCAAATGTGCTGACTTGTGGAAGGACTTGAAAGAAGGGATTGTATTAGATGATATAGGGACACCTTGAGGAGGAGACAGACAGAGAGAAGGAGCCAGCGCGTAATCTGTTCTGCTTTATTACATGTTAAATGGGACACAGTCACCCTCTCCTCTCATATCATTTCTACCCCTCCTCTCATCCTATATCTATTCCTGTTCTGTCCTATGGGAAGTCTTTCATGAGGCACGTCAGCAGACAGCAACACAAGTGTATTGGTGGAGGGTCTTCCTCTGTTTCCCCTGCTCTCCCTCCCATCGCCATCTTCCCTCCGCATCTTTTTTACCCCACTTCTCTCCCGTGTCTACAGGTGCACCATCGCATCATCTTAACATGCTCATATACTTCGACACACACAAACACATTCGTCGTCTTCATCTATTTCTCTGATAAACTATCTCATCTCAATGCAGCCGCCCTCTCCCTCTGTCATATCTTTCCCCCTTTCCTGTCTCCTCTCTATTTTCCTCTCTCTTTCTCCATCTCTCTCTCTCTCTAGCTCTCTCTCATTCTGTGATTTATGAGGCAGAGCCTAGAAACTATACTGTACATATATATATATATATCTGAAACAACCTCACCCCTCCCTTTCATTCCTGCCCTTATCAGTGGATCACGGCAATAGGGACTTGGGTTGGGTGTGGAAAGGTGGAGGGTGTAGGTATAGAAACCTTTACTGCTATTGATGGCACGAGGCAAGACCCCTATATGACTGTTGAGATTTATTATCCCCCAGGGTAGAAGGGGGTACTGAATACACACACAAATAACCAACTGCATCCAGCCTGATGTCTCAATTTGTTTCAGTTCCCTGCACTATCTGAAATTTTATTAAATATCCACATTACCACTGGGGTATGGGAAGGGGGGATGTAGGGGAAGAAATTAGTAGGGACTCTGATTGGCATCAGTTGTTTATATTACCCATATAACCTGAAAAAGCATCATTTGATTTGTGTGTGAGAACATTTTTACTGTTGGACTATAACCTGTGTGTGATTGACGAGCAAGTCTGTGTGTTTATCTGTCTGTGTCGAGTGCTGTGTGTGTTTGTGTGACAGCTCTATGAAGGGCATGTAAAGAGCAGCACTGTCTCCACTAGGACCTGAACAAAGAGCATTGTAAAAACCATGACCGACCCCCTCCTACTGGTATCTCACCCAGTTAGATCATATCCAGTTAACCACGACTCTGATCTCACATTCGGAGCTAACCCAGGCTGAAAAATGTCAAAATCCCCTCGACCCTTTGGTAAGTTCCCATAGATCACTGAGCAAGCCATGGTAAAATAGAGGTTTTGCTCATTTTGACTTTCTGTGTGAACGAGGCGGAGCGTCTGTGTTTGTGAATGCCTTACTACTCAGGTTACATGGGAACTGGATGATTCATAGTTGTTATGAGCTATATTTATCATTGTACTCCACGATTCCCACAGTGGAGGAATCAATTGTGTGTCCACTCTGTGGTCCTTCAGTCTTGATATTGGATTTCATTTTACTATGAATCCAGCAGCCACATTCTTTACTTATCCTTGTTTTTGCACTGCTTGAGAGATGCTTTGGTGTTGCAATGTGGAGAGACCGGTTGGTTCAAACTTCAAATTAAATGCAAGATGATAAAACCCTTACCTAGAGACAATTTTAACACTTTTCCATAACCAGACTGAAAAAAATATGTATATTTAGTGATCACCATGAAGACAACAACCAGCTATTATCATATTTTAGATATTTTATTTATATTTTTGCATATTATTTATGTTTGATTTATTGTCTAGAAAGTATAATACTTTTAGGCAGCTTACATAATTATGATGATACCTGCTACAGTATGTACCATGAGTTTATTTATGTATTAGAATCCCCTTTAGCTATCGCCTTGAAGCAGCTACACTTCCTGGGGTCCAATTTATGTACATCGTTAAGTTTTGTATCATCTTAAAAATCTCCATTTCACACATTAAAGGCTGAGTACACCGTGTTTTGATGGGTTTAGCCCTGTTTGTAACCATATTCATGACAGAATATCTTTCCTGTAAGCGCTCACTGTACTGTGCAACCCTGCAGCCGTAACATATAGTAGATGACAGAGGGTCACCTAATGTAAAATTGAGGAGGCAGGCAGGGAGGGAGAGAGGGGTGGGGGGTGGGGGTTTGGTAGTCTTTCCCTACCAACTCTGTGTGGTTGGCAGCAGGAACTTTCTGTTAATCTTAATGATGGATGATGGGGGATGCTACGTGCCACCGCGTAGTGTGTGTGACAGTGTTATTGTCTCTATGATTAACTCAACCACTGTCTCAGACCCTTCCCTACAGATGGTGCTGGAGAACAAGCGAATATAGAAGCACCATTGACTGGTTCTTCATCAAGAAATGCTCTTCTCTCCCATCCATTTTCTATTCAACTCTTCTCTCTTTCTCTTTCTTTCTCTCCTCTTTCTGTATCTCTCTCTTCTCTCTCTCTCTCTATCTCTCTCTCTCCGTCCTTCTTTCTTTCTCTCTTTGAGGCCATTACTGGTGATAAACATTGTGGTTTGTATCAGCAGGATGCACCTGGCATTAACACCAGCGCTTAAGAAAGTAATTAGTGGGTGTATGTGGCTCCTCCCGTCCCTGTAGATGCCCATAGGCGGTGTAATGAATGAACGCCAGGATCCATAGGAAGAGGATGGCAACGATTTCTGCTAGCGCTGCTGTCATCGTTCAATACCCTGACGCAGAGCAATGGCCTTGTCATGGCTTCAGGCAAATGACTTGATTTCTCCCCGGTGGTTCCACAAATGCAGAGGCTTCTCCACTCCCAGCAGCATAATGTTCCAGTCTGTGCTCAAAGCAAGTGGAAAAAAAAAGAGTGATTTTTGTTCAGTAGCCAGGCCAATGCTGGAAACAGCCAACATCTAAGCATAGACGAAAGTAATTGCAACTGTACATTTGAAAATGAATACACTTAATCACTAAATTTCTGTTCATGGCAAGGAGGGAAATGACTTTGTACTGTCCAGATTCCTCTCTATATTTATGGTCCTCTTTGTGGTTAGAAAAGGGCTCTTTGGATAAAAGTGTCAACCAAATGGACAGTGTTATGTAACTTAACATTATTTAACTGAGTTTACACTCTTTTTCACACAAGGAGCTTCTAAGTGTTGCAGAGGGAAGGCGGGTTTCACACAAATGCAGACACTCTTTGATCCACTCCAGTTCACATCCCTTGGCTTGTTTGGACACTGACCACTACACTGGACAGTTGGGGAATTAAGCGCGTTGCTCAAGGGCACTACAGTTGTCGTTGTTGACGGCAGGGAAAGTGCCTCTCACATTGTCACAAATTGTCAATGACCTGCACTGAAGGACTATGGATTTTTCTGGCAGCCCCATGGACTAACAAATATGACCATGTGGTGATGCACATATGCACACATCTCCACTGCACCAGCTTCCTGCTGCATTGCACCTTGGGTAATGACCCATTCGACCAATCCCTCGCTTTATATCCGACAAGAGGGTGATTTTTCACTCCAGGGGGCAAATCAAACATCTGATTCTGACTAGAGGGGCTCAGCTGCACCCCCCCAGTGCCCCTCGGAGATTTCCCGAGTTGCTGACAGGGGCAGAATCTCTCTCTCACACACACGCATGCAAATTTACACTCAGCCCCATTTAGGCGTGTTTAGTGAGGCAGACTCAGTGTCCTGAGCACTGGTGTGAACTAAAGGGTGACACTGCCATTAGCATAATAGCCCTTGCATGTGCAGGTGTCGTCTTTATGGATTTTTATGGTGTGTGTGAAGAGGCTGACAATAGCAGTTAACACTTGGCAAAGCACTGGTGCTGATATGTCCCACTGCTAAGGCTGGCAAAACGAGGCAAACTGTCTGGAATAGACCAAAAAAAACAAGAGACACCCAGGTTTAGCATAGCATGTACTATTAGAAGTGCTTGTATGTTTGTCATACAGACTAACACTGCATCACTGAGGGTGTAGCAGATCTTGAGGACAAATTTTAGCCTGCAAGGCATGTGGCGTGCAGCCTGTAACCAGATGCATTAGCATTCAAGGTCCACGACTGCCTCATGGATGCTTGGAGACTGAAATAGCCGCGCAGACTAACCCAAGGTGACAGCTAGCCCGTATGTGAATGGTTGATACCATAAGGCACCTGTAGGGAACCATTCTGAATCAATATGGATTCACTAGCACCCAGTAGAATAATCAATACAGTCTTCTGTGAGGCGCCTGGGAGCTTTTTTAAGGGATTTACAGTGAAAAGAGAAGAAACGGGTCTGATTAACGAGGAGCATATAATTTGCTCCATAGTTATGTTAACCTTTGATGTCATCGTTATCATTGTCACATTGGGACAGTGTAGTCTCCTTGCTTGTCTAGATTAAAACGACACTTTTGTTGTTGTGCTCAGTATCACACATTGAGTTGTCGAGTGAGCTTCTTCCCCATTACAGATTTCCAGTCACATAGCACTAATAGATCGGCTGTTTCTGGAGAGATGAAGCCAATGTTGGTAGATTTATTGGACACCTCTCATTGTCCTCACAGGCCATCTTCAGAAAACCCCCTGGCCTCTCCATCGATGTGTTCAGGGTTTGTAATAGACACATCGGCATGATCATCATGAAAGGCTTTGGAGGGTGGACTGACCTTTGACCTCCACCTAGCAGATACAGTAGCGCTGATCCCAGCTTCGGGTGGTATTAGACTAGATTGGCAGTTGTGGTGGAAGTGAAAAAACTGGGCTTGGATGGAAAGAAGAGGGCATTTTATGACTCCTGTGTAGCTCAGCATGTGGCAGAGTGCCGCATGACCATTGAAGGGTTAAGAGTTGTAATCTCTGCATGCATGGTACTGTAATCTTAGGATAATAAAGTCTACACGCACACTTATATTACAAACCAATGTGATTATCCCTCCCCTCCTTTCTTTTTCATCGAAATTGAAATTTAAGTGTCGTTCCTTCATTCTCCCTCCCTCTGCATTCACTTGCCCTTCCCTCCTTGTTCTTCCACATATGCTATGAATTTTCACTTTGTCCACCTCTGAATCTGTTTCTCTCTTTTCTCTCTGCCTTATACATTTCTCCCTCATCCCTTTAGTGTTATGCCTCTCGTATTTCTTTGCCTCCACCCTTTCTGTCCCGCCCCCTCCTCCTTATTTTTCACCCTATTTCTCCCCCGTGTATCTCTCGCTCACTCTTCTCTCTCTCTCTCTTTCTCCCTCTGTCCAGGCGGTATGAGATGTATCCTGTGTGTGCAGACCTGCAGGGCCAGATCCTCAAGTGCTACCGAGAGAACACGGGCAAAACCCTCGAGTGCTCCAACATAGCAGCGCTGTACCTGCAGTGTGTCAACAATGCCAAACAGGTGTGTACATGGAGGGTTATTTGAGCTCCTGGTGGCCTTCATTGCCATCTCTCATATCTTGCTTCAACACAATCTGCTGCACTATTACCAGATGTTACCAAAAAGTGTCTTTCATTTCCTATTTCTTATTGACACTATCTCCCCTTGTATATGAATATTATAGATATTTGTGTATTCCATGTTCATACTTGACTCTTGACAACCTTCTAAAATAACACACTCTCTTCCCTCCGAAAAGGATGGCAAGCATGTACATGCACCATCATGGACAACAGATATGTAAGTTGTAGCATTTTCTGCTCCCATAGTGTCCTCCTCAGTAAAGCCCCGTGTTTTTTTTTTTATTATTATTTTATTTTATTTATTTATTTAGGTAGAGCTGACATAGGATTTTGTCAGTGGGCATATGGATATGGACATTGTCTACAGTGGAGCAGGCACTCCCTTTATAATCATCCAGACGAATTGTTGTATCACACACACATACACACAAACAATGTTTCCTCCATTTACGTGCGCCGGCTGCTCAGTTTTAGCCAGGAGAATATAATTTCCACTCGGCTACTGGCGCCTGCATAAAGCTCACTCTAAATAGCCAGTTTAAACCTTACGGCCTATTTCCATAATACCTGCTGACACAGGCGTTCCCCTGACTGTCTGAGTGTGTGTTTTAATGTAATAAGACCAAGAGGCTAGCCGCTGCTGGTTGAATACCATTGTCTTCCCACCCCCACCCCACTCTCTCCCCTCACGGCCAAGTGCAAATGTTTTTTTGTCCTCTGTCTCCCATAGTCACATATGGTAATAGTAATGTCACTCATGTTGATATTAACTTGACTCCCGCTCTCTCACTTTGCAATATGCAATATACAATTGCCCCAAAAAGCCACAATTTACATTCATAGAGCTTTTCTATTAGATTTTTTCACAATTGCATTGTTTTGCCGGAAACGAGGAGAACCGAGTTTTGCGACGCTAGCTCACTCTCATGGGTATTAGTATTAGATCTAAAAGTCAGATGCAGGCAGATTTTAAGCTATATGTCATGTAAATTGTAGTATGTTTTATTCATTGTGTGGATGTGTAGGCGTAGTTCTGTGTTTGTGTTTGTGTGTCTGCGCAACAGAGAGCTACGCTGTACCAGTAGGCTCGTCGAGATTGGGCAAGGGTGCGTTCGCAATCCGCGTGCCGTTATGATCTTGTAAATTGTTAGGAAGCAAGCCTGGGACGATATGGTAATCCGCTTGTGTTTATCACCCCGCGGCAATCACAGCACACTCCTGTTCGTCTGCAGTTATCTCTGTAAGACTTGCTTTTAAAGTCATTAGGTGAAAAAGAAACAGTCCTTCGATAAGGGTTTAAAGGAATAATATGCAGAATTACAGAGCCAACAAAGTAGAGGGAGGGAAGGAAGTGGAATTGATATGAGCTGATGCAGTTTCGTGATTACAGTGTTTACACACCTTTATCAGAGCAAAGCAGGAAGCAGCACAGAGGACAAATGTCAAAGGACGTGACTTTGACCTGTGAGGGTCAAAACATCAAAACCTGCCCTCTAACAGCCGTCATTCATCCCCTTGCCTCCTCCATGAAGGACACTTGATAACCTAGACCAGACAATTTTCAAACAGCAAAATCTCCTTCCCCTTCTGCGTCCTCACCCTCAAGACCTAAAATGCCACTAAACCACCGCACCATGAATGGGATTAGATAGGATTGTCCAAAACGCCATCTCTCTCAGGATAAAAACCCAATCCCCTAAATCTCAGCCCTATAATATTGACCCCTCAACAGGAGTCAGTCAAGACACAGGCGTTGTCATCTGCCCTGCCTTTGTCACTGATAATTAGCGTTCTTATCGCCACAGTCAGCGATAACATTTAGACCCACTCTGCACTCTTTCATGCTCCTCCTCCTTCCCTCCTTCCCTCCATCCTCTATCCTTTCATCCCTAGTCACATTTCCAATGCATTCAGCACTAAACGGGTAGATAGCAAACTGTGAGGAAGAGGCAGTGGAAGGACAGATAAAGTTTCCTCTCTCTCTCTCTCTCTCTCTGTCTCTCTGGCTCTCTCTCTCTCTCTCTCTCTCTGAATAAGAGGTTATCGTCGAGGCCGATCTCTCCATCCACTGCTTGCCTCTTCATTCCATATTCTTGTCGCATGACCGCCTCTTGCTCTCTGTCTTTCTCTCCACTACTTCATTTTTTAGTCTGACCCTTCTATCCCCTTGTTGCTCTCAAAAGAGCCGAGCCAGATCCCTGTTTGATTTTTTTTTCTGAAAGCTGAAATGTTTGCAAACTTAAAACTAAAAAATCGAGCCCAATCACATAACTGCTCTAATATCACTTTTACTATTGATGATGTTTCGATCACAAGTGTTGATGAGCAAGTTTATCATGTTTATTCCCCACCTGGAATAAAAATATTTTGTAATGGTTCAAATAATGTCATCTCAGTATGTATTTTTAAAACAGGTAGGTGAATATTTGTCTTAGTTTATCCGTTTTGCATTGAAGAATATATTGTTTTTTGTGGTGATTACCTCAAGGGAAAAGTTTGAAAACCTGAAAAAGTCTTTTTAAAAAAAATATTAGCATTTAAGATAAGTGAAATTTCTCCAATCCAGTAATTAGTGGTGGTGTTTTCTCACCCTGTAATGGCAGCGTGTTCTCTATATCTTCCACCACGCCAGCCTGCCAGAGTGAGATTATGACCCACCGTGCCAGAAATATTTTCAAAATAATTTTATGGTCTGATAGTTGAGTCTATTGTGCAGTCAAGACAGTGAGTCAGGAGCCCAGCGGTGCGCGCTGCGCCATACAGGCACATCTCTGCCGTTGCCTGTCTCTCCTCAGGATCGCTTCAGCCGACTCAGTCAAGCAGGCCGGCACGCTGGAGAGTGACAGGTCTGAGAGCAAGGCAGCCGAGCGCTGATGTTCGCTAAACTCACCATGAATTGTACGTTATAGTTAAATCTCATTTGGTTGACAGCAAATAGATCTATAACAGTTGAAGGCTATACCCTTAGAAAAGGCGAAAAGGAGTCAGAAGTGATGGAGACTGGAGAGATTTTTGTCTTTCTCATGAATTTTGTTGCTTCAACCCTTCAGTTAGTTTTGATAACTCAAGCTAAGATTAATTAAGAGACAAGACTAGGTAACATTTATTAGGTGTTGTGACCACCAGCAAAACCTAATGATTGGTAAATTAAACCAACTGTAAGTCACGCTTCCTAGGCCCTCTTGGCCAAATCAGATAAAACGAGACATTTTCCTGGTTAATCTTTCAGAGGAGCATATTGTGTTTCTCATTTATTGTAATAAGGGTTTTGGTTAACAAAGATTTTAAAATTGTAAAATATGTCTTTCAATCAACCTGTCTTGGTCCTTACCTGGATATTACATTATAGAGTTTAATCACAACTATTTTTATTTATAATCATATGATGGGCCAATCAGTAATCTAGAAGAATGGTGCTGACATGATTTATCTAATCCACTGCTGTTTTATAAAGTCAGTCAGTGGAGAACAGATTTATTTCTTTGGTTCTTTCTTTTTCTTTCTTTCTACATTTCTCCTTTCCTTCCTTCCCTCCTGTCTTCTTTCACACCTTTTTTTCCCACTGTCACTCTTCTCCTCCTAGGCTCGTTTTATCCAGTGACATCAGCTGCAATAGACTGGTTCAAATGGTTATTGACAGGCTGGGAGGCTATGTGCTGGGGATTTGTAGCCACACTTACCACTAACATGAAATCCACTCCCCTCAGTCTTTTCTCTACTTGCCTACTTGCCTCCATCCTCTCTTTCCTTTTATTGTTCTCTTAGTCCATCTCTCAAGGTGTTCCTCTCTCAGTCTTCCCTCTCCTGTGTGACACTTTTAATATCTTTTTCTTTCTGTCCGTTTGTTTTTCTCCCTTCCCTCTTTGATATTTGTCTTACTCCTCCCTCAGTCGTATTTGTCTCTATATCTCTCTAACACACTTTCTTTTCTGTTTTTGTCTCCAGAACAAGTTGAGGACCGGGGGTTAAGGCGACGGTGCTGAAAACAGAAAGCAAGAGAGAGAGCCATTGAGAGTTAGTTGTGTGGCATTACTGATTATCGACCGACTGACAGACACATCCAACGGGAATGAATGGAAGAAGCCACGAATGAGTTAGCACCAAGACACACACCCTCAAACCCTGTGGAGAACCTGAACCTGAACCGAACCTGACGAAAGGCAGTGAACATAGCACCCCAAGAGAAATAGACACCCTTTCTCCACCACCCTACCTCTACCTCACAACCCCAACGACACTTGTCTATCTCTCCAACCGAGAAAAGACCAGAGACACCAGGAGCAGCATCAAGTCATAGCACAGAGGCAGCAGTGCTGTGCACCATGTGGGAGACACAGCAGAAGTGGGCAAGACCCAGGAAACTGGAGCTTGGTCCACCAGAACTAAAACAAAGCTTGACTGAACCATCACAAAGAAGCCAGCCACCTCTGTCACAAGCCACGCTTGGACTTGTCCACTCCCATCCACCCTTAGTTATGCCAGCACCTTTAGGATAATAAAAGTTTGTTTCTAATATGAGTTACAATCCAAAGCCATTATATGTCAAGATCATCCCAAAATAGTAACAATCCACTCTATTTTTCCAGTCCGCATTGCACTATCCTGTACACAGACACGCATACACATCCATCTGTTGTTTGCATCTGTACATGCTTGTGTTCATGTTATGTTAATATTGTAACTATCTATGTGTTGTGTTACTCATCCAAACCAACACTTCTGACAATGTCTGATCAGAGGAAATAAAAGAAACTGTGCAGGAACTGCTGTTGAACTTCTCTGCATAAATATTCAGTGGGCTCTGTCTCTGGAGTGTGCATGTGTGCGCGCGCATGTGTGTGTGTGTGTGTGTGTGTGCTATGCTAATTACATTAGAACAAGCGTTGTACATCTTTGATGGATACACAGTCCTTATGTTGTCATGATGACAGTTGCCAAACGGAGTGAGTGAACCTAAGAGAAACACAAGCACAGGGAAATATTTGTCTCCAGTGTGGTTCATACTAAATCTCTCCCTCTCTCTCTCTCTCTCTCTCTCTCTCTCTCCCTTCTTTATATAGCCCTGTTATGTGAATCCTTTGTGCGCTCTAGTTACTCAGTGAGAGTAGAGATTCCCTCACTCCCTCGTTGTCTCTTTCCCCTCACTCACACTCCATTTACCTTTATTTCCGTCTATCTCTTTCCCTTCCTTCTTTTCTTTTCTCTCTGTTTCCTCCTCCTCATCCCTCCCTCCCTCCCTCTCTCCCCCTCCCTCTCTCTTCTTCCTGCAGTGATGTTCTTCTCTGCCCAGTTTCCTAGGCTAATGTTGTCTTGGAGGAGACGGCTTCTCCACGCCGTCTGCGCTCTGCCAGACACTCTGGGTTGGGCTTTACTGGATAGTCAGACACTTTGTCTCGGTGTGTGTGTGTGTGTGTGTGAGAGTGAGTGAGTGAGTGAGTAGAGTAGTATGTATGTGTGGGTGGGCTAGTAATGCAAGCACGCACACATTTCTAATAGAAGCATTAACAGCGTGGGTGGCTATGTGGGTGAGTGGATGTTTATGTGCAATTTTTTATGGAGGATCCATCCATTGTTTACATGTGCGTGTGCATGTTTGACACCCCCACCGCTGAGTTGGAGGAGCCCTGTCTGGGTTCAATGTGGAGGCAGGTGATTACAGAGGAGACATTATCTTAATTCCATATCAGAGTAAACGCATTTGTGTGTGTGTGTGTGTGAGGCAGAGTGAGAGAGGCAGGGCGTGTGTGTGTGTGTGTGTGTGTGTGTGTGCGTGCAAGCATGTGATTTGTTGTGACTAATCCCCCTCTGTCTGTCAGTCAGCTGTCCTCTCGCTGTTTGACTTTTGGAGTCTCGTAGGGGTTAGGGGTTAACCACTCGTCTATCAAGGGTTTGTGTGTGTGTGTGTGTTTTAGAGTTTTGGGATAATAGACATTGGGGTTCAAGGCAGGTGTTTCTCGAAAGAACACACTACTCTTATTTTTTTCCTCTTTTCTCTGTGATAGATGCAGTTCTTTATAGCCTGACCCAGCACATCTAAAGCCTAGATAAGTGGTAAAACGGTGTATTCTGTCTAAAATGAGATTACTACCCCAGTAATATCATTAAAGGATAATTACAGATTCATGTGATCTCAATATTGGACTTACCTTTTTCTTTTAAAAGCCTCCAACATGACCTCATCAACTTATTCAAATTTCAAAGCTCCTGTGAAAACACTCCATCCCAATGCTGAGCTAACACATGTGAGCAGAAGGTGCTGGTGCTAATATAAACGAATGACTTTGCAGAAAAAGAGCATACATGCTCTGCCAAATCCTCCTTGATCAAATAAAGGTTGCGCAAAGTAATACACGTAGCATTCGCAAACAATTACCTGTAAACTGATGTTTGCTTTCACTACAAGGCTTGCTAAAACTTTTCAAGCTGTCTGTAAGGTCAGTGGAGAATGATGTAAAGTGGCTCAGCATTCGTTTATTCCTTTTTTCTTTTCCTTTTTTGTAGTCTTTTATATTTCCATTTCCATTTCAATGTTGTTTTCATTTGTCACATCTCTTTGAGGTTGCAGATAGCTCAAGGATGAATCTTTTATCCTGTAGTCAAAAGTACATATGCCACAACTTTTACTCTGTAGTCTTCCCTGATTGTTTCTTCAGTCTTTCAGCTGCACGTAAATGAACTGTGCAGCACCAGCACTCATGATGCATCCCTCCGTTCACCGAAATGGCTCCGTTATTTCATCCCAATGCCATGCTTTCTTCCTCCAGATGATCAAACAGCAGGTGAATGTACAATATTTTGAATATGCTAAACTGTGGAATGCAAAATCAGACATGCATCATTCACAATGGAAATTGAAGTTATATTCAATCAGAATATTGAAGCCAACCCAAAGAGAAAATCTAGAATGATGAACCCTCTCTCCTGCAGTCCGTGTGTGACTTTCCTCCGATGGTGATGGAAAAAAGCAGCAAACTCTAAAGTAGGTATGTCTATCTTGGTCACTGCTGTGTATTAGAAGTGGTTTATTGTTAAGGATATCCACTTCATTGTCTAGGTGCAACAATTTGCATATACATGCAGTTTTATGAGCAGCATGACTTCAAATCGGTACAATATGTCATGACTTTTAGCTTTTAGCACTGCACACACAAATTAGACACAAGAAAAAAAAAATGACACTGAAAATGAACTGTTTATATCCATTGTGGCTTGCTGAGAACAGCGTTTCCCAACGGGCCACTTGATAAGAGAAGAAACACGTACAGTTGCAAATGCCAACGAGAGAAGGAGCTAAATGCCACACCGAGGATGTTCACTGTGAATGGAACCAGCACTCAAAGCTGTATTCTTCTCCACAAAGGTGAAAAACAGACTTTTCACAGACTTAAACTTTGTATAACTGCAGTTTTCAAGAGAAATACTCGGCTCCTGCTTGGCAAACTATGAGTCACAGTTCTGTTTCCAGTTGATTCCTGCGTCGCGGAAATAATTTTATAAGTGCATCTCTTCCTCGCCGTCTAGCTTGACTGCCTGTCTGACTACTACACTGTTACTGTTATCATATACTATCATAACAGTATTTGCGTGGTCTTCTTGTACTTTACCGTTCTCTTCACAACACAGTCAATTAAATCTTTCCACACTGGTCACTTTAAGCCTCAGGAAATATGTCTGCATGCTGTAATGCTCATAATTATTTCATGCGATTCATCCTGTTTAGTGTAACTACCTGATGGTGCGCTGGATTAATGTACTACTGGGCATTCAGTGCACTTCCATCTGCACCTGTACACACACTGGCTCAAATTCAGAGCATACATTCTTATGCAGTTGTGTATCATGTCTTTAACTGTCCCTTGCACTCCATGGTCTTCTGCGATGTGTATCAGCTGAAACAAGCATATACTGCTGAAACAAATGTGCTTATAAGCTGTCAGCATGTCTCCGCACCATTACCTCCAATACAGATTTCCGGCATGTCTTGGACTTGCCCTATAATGACTCCTTTCTCATAATAACCTGACTCAGTCTTGAAATACCAGCACAAACTTGACACTGGCATGGAAAAGAAAATCTTCTGGCATGACTAATGCATCAGATTTTGATTAGTGGCCCTCTCCGCACAAAAATATCTTGTTTTTCAGTTTGTGACATAACCCCTCTTATACTTTTATACATGCGTCCTTGTGTTCCTTTAAGTGTCTTTACTTGCAGTGGATCTCTTCTGTCTTGTTTGTATTTCTCCTTTTTTATGCATTTGTTCTGTCTCGCCCACCCCCTGCGCAGTTTCTTACTTTTTCCCACTTTTTCCTTCCTCTTTTTGATTCCTTTTGCTCTCTTTCTCTCTCAAACTCATCTAGGATACTGAAGAGTAGGCTGGCAGCCTGAGGGGCGGATCTGTTGGCGGTGATTGGTGCTTCTTGCTTGCCAATGAGGTGTGAAGCGTCTGCCACGCTGCTGTAACTCTTCTCCGAGGGCCACCCTTGTCTCCTTGCGTGCCCACACACACACACACACACACACACACACACACACACACAGATTCAGTATTTATGCTTCAAATAGATACAGGCACTCGACAAATGCAGAGACCCACACAAATTAAAAACACAACAAAAGACATTCCTAAAAATGATGTGGTTATTATGATGTCTGGGCGAGGACAACACATCCTATTTGCACCTCAATAAGAGTGAACACACACACACGCAGACAGACACATGCAAAGAAATGTTCTCAGCTGCCAGCAATGCCAATGGGGCCTTCAGATGAGAGTAGAGCGTCATACACTTCATTTTAGTAATGGGCAGGCAGATGGCAGGCTGCTCTGTAGCCTCTGCTTAGGCTGATGGCTCTATTCATCACGCTGCTACACCCTCCCTACAGCCTCGCACCAGCCACAATTTATAGATCTTTCTCCCCTTTTCTCTCCCCTTCTCTATTCTCTCTCACTCTTATTTATTTGTTCTTTTTGTTTTAGTCTGGGTCTTGTCTCTTGTTCTCGCTGTGTCTGTCTGTCTGCCTCCAAAAAAAAAAAAAAGCCATTCTCACTCCAGCCACAACTTCAACTGCTGAGGCAGAGAGCCGCTAGCTTGGTTTTTAGAAACTACTGTTACCTTCTCTTCTTCTTGGCAGATTGTGGTTTTGGTTATACAAGCATTTGTGGAGGCAGAGCTGCTCTGGAAGCAGCCATAATCTCACTGGACTGAGTAAATTTCAGGGAGTTGAGCCAAAGAGTTAACTTGAGAGACAAAGAAATAAACTCTGTTACCATATGAATAAAAAATAGAAGTGATTATCACCGATTTTATTTTATGATTTATGACCATGTTGTTCATGACTTCAGAAGGTCAGCAGGCCTACTGGCTAATGCGATTCATTTGAGTTTGAAAGGTAAAGTAAGTTAACCTAATTAATATAATTTTTAACAGAAATATTGCATTTTTGTTGGAACGTCAGCTTCTCTCCCAAATTATTATGAATTCTTCTGGCCCACCAATGCTGTGATTGGTCACAAAATTCACTGACCTGTTGCCCTAACCCTAAAACATGCTTGATATAAGCCTTCATCCATCCATAACCCCAATTTTAACCATGTGGGTGCATGATGCCCTCAGCTTCTCTGGCTCCTCCCGCTGAGTTTGAACTGATTGAAGCTGTGAGGTGGGCAGAGCCACAGGATCCCATTTAGAATCTTAATAATTAAAAAAAAATACAATTTAACTCAACGAATCTCCTGGATAACTATACTATAGGGTTGTGCTCTAAATTTATCAACTTTGACAAATCGTGTTTTGGTTAGTTTGGTGTCTCAAATGTCCCATTATCCTCAGCGACATGATGGTTAGGTCACCAGCTAAAGCCCAAAAATATATTCAGACATATTCAATATTGTCTTACATTGTACTCCAGATTAGTGGTTGCAATCAGGAACAAAAGTTGTTTCTTGAAGCAGTGCTCTGTGTAACTCGTAGTTGGCATGTACACAGTCTTACACTTGTGACCTTTTTTTTCTCAATGATCCTGATTTTTTTTTTCAATTGCAGTTGCTATTTCTAGGTATGATTGACTCAGTAAAGACACGTTTCTGCTCCTCCAAGTGCAAAACGCCCACATCAGTACAGGAAAAACCCATGCCGGTGCAAGGCATGTCCACTTACAGCAGTGGAGGACACACCCAAGCCACGGAGGTTAAGATTAGGGAAAGTCACAGGAGATGGTGTGTTTTGTACCAGACTGCAGTCCCTTCTCACTTTCCACTTCCGCAGTCCTCGCTGCCCAATATAAACCTGCCCCTTTCTCAACTCTGTGAGATTATTTCTCCTTCCCAGCGATGTTTATATTGCTAAAATATTAATCTGCTCTTTCTCTATGGGTAAGATAGACAAATCACTGTAATGGTGGAGGTGGGGGTAATAAAAAAAAAAAAAAAAGTAGAGAAGGAGTGATAAGAAGATGAGTCTTTCTCTCTCTTTTTATCAGTCTTCCCTCCTTCTTTGTGTTGCATAAGCACCATAGCAACCAAATAAAAAGTAGGTTTAAGTGTTTTCCTCTTTCTAGCCAGAGGTTAGATTGACCCTGCGACAACTACTATGTTAATTGGCATCAGCAGTGATAGGATTGGACTGAGGACAACAAGTAGGCCATGTTAATTAAATGAGCTTTAATTATGTATAAATCAGGCTTGGTGTCCTAGTGTGGCGAAGAGAACTATCTGTTGAATAAGTGATAGAACGAGAGGGAGGAGGTGGAGAGAACAAGGGAGAGAGGGATAGAAAAAAGGAAAGGAGAAAGATAATGTGAGGGGAAAGTGTGTAACATAACATTGCAATCTCTATCATGCTAGCTGTTGAGATTTGATAATCAGCAGCGGTGGTGGATGGGATGGATGCTGTGTGCATGTGTGTGGTGTGCCTGCATACAAGAGCGAGTGTGTGTGTGTGGTGTGTGTGTGTGTGTGTGGTGTGTTGTGTGTATATGTCTAAAGGGGAAGACAAGCAGTGAGTGGAGAGCTCAGCCTTCAACTCTCAGTTTCCCTCCAGAGATAAGTGAGCTGTAATGAGGCCCTGAGCTGCTGTTCTGAAGAGACAGGACAGCCAGGGGAGGAAGATCACCTTGAAGGCCACAAGCACATGCACACCACACACACACACACACACACATACACACAAAAAAACAGCCAAACTATCTGTTAACCACAGATTTCAGCTATCGGATTCTTGCCTCATATATATTATTGAGGTTCAAATCAGGAAGAATTGTTCATTATTCAAAAATAGTCTCCATAAAATGTCCCTTAAGCAGCATCCAAGGTACAAAAACACCTTTCTGATGCAGTAAATCATTACCATATGCATATATCACATACCATATAATATTTTATCTGCTAATGCAAACTTAATGACATCTAGAGGCACCAAGCCATTCAGCGATCAAGGTTAGATACTCCTTGTGTGTTAGAGGAGCACATAACTACGCCCATAAGCCAGTGGCTACTAAAGCTGTTACACGGCTCCACATAAGCCCACCAGCATGACCTGCGGGAAGCCAGTTTAGACTAATCCCACAACTGTAAAAAAATGTTTCTCACCCCTCAAAAGGGATTTAAATTACTTTACACTCCCAACTTGCACTGTAGCTCCAGCCTGCGATGCGGTGTGCAGCTCATGCCTGTGGGGCTTCTGCTGCTGTTTTTGACCACAACCGCTGCCACCCATCCAGGCAGAGGGTGAGAGTCCCATTTCTAAACAACAGCGTGCACACATAGTCCCTTCATGAGTGAGTAAATACACACATGCACACACCCAAGCAGCACACGCTACGGTTTCATTAACTTTGCCCTCATATAATCACGTGGGATGCTTCAGCACATAAGCACACGTTGTTGGAGGTTAAATGTGCACACACAACACATACATGCAACTTGCTCGGGTTAGAAGGTGCACACAAAGATGCAGACACAGTTATTGTTATTTACATTATGGCTATAGCTCATGCACATACACACTCCTATTATTGGCACTCTGTCAGTGACAATGAGTTCATACTCCCCTTTTATCACTTTGTATCTTGGAGGTAGAGGGCTGGAGGGCAAACAGGAGATATTGCACATTAAAACACACACACACACACACACTGAAGCGGTCTCTGTGTTTGTGATGGTATTACCCTCCCTACATATGCTCATGTGAGGAGCCTCAGGCTGTTCAGAAACACACACACACACACACACACAAACACACACACACACCACACACATACATGCTGTCAAGGGGTACATGATTATCCTTCATTTGATATCTGTGAATGGTTCATATTGGAGAGGTGAGATTCATCGAGACAGATATCATCAACCACACACACACACACATAACCCAGGGGACACTAGCACAAGGTCATAGTGCATCCGGGTGAGAATATAGATTAGGCATTGAGTACAGGTGCTGTAATTGACTGCTGTGTGTGTGTGGGTGTGTGTGTGTGTGTGTATGTGTGTGTACCTGGATGTGTGTCGCATACGTTTTCAAGATTGCCTCTCACCTGCTGTACTCTATAGTGCTGCATTGCATTTATTGTTGCATAAAAGTGGAAGTTGGCAAACATGCTCCCACTTTGCTGAAGAGTTTTCCAACATACTCATATCTAACGCCATGGGAACCTGAGGGTTAGAGTGGCCCGATAAATAGATGGTTGCTATGCTGACATCCCCAAATTAGCTTAAAAAATCTAGGAGATGAATGGGGTAATGATGAATAATTCCTCTCCCCTGCCTCAACAAGTAATGTACAGTCGAGGTGCCTTTAAACGTGGCACTTATCCTCAGTCGATCCAGTGGAGCGCTTAGCAGTCATCCATAGAGGACTGCAGTTTTTAGGTGTGGATGGATGTGTGGTAATCGGAATGAATAAGAAGCAGGGCGATGCTGACAAAGAGTTTGCATGGCTGGCAAAACCCTTTCCTGGATAAATAAAGGATAAAAAATTCTCTTGTGGGTAGAATAACAATCCAGAGGAAATGTAAAGATCTGGTCCTTCTTCATTGGCTGTATCTGTACAGTACAGGCCAAGTTTGGACACACCTTCTTATTCAATGCGTTTTTTTTTTTTTCATGACTATTTACATTGTAGATTCTCACTGAAGGAATCAAAACTATGAATGAACACATGTGGAGTTATGTACTTAAGAAAAAAAAGGTGAAATAACTGAAAACATGTTTTATATTCTAGTTTCTTCAAAATAGCCACCCTTTGCTCTGATTCCTGCTTTGCACATTCTTGGCATTCTCTCAATGAGCTTCAAGAGGTAGTCACCTGAAATGGTTTTCACTTCACAGGTGTGCCTTATCAGGGTTAATTAGTGGAATTTCTTGCTTTATCAATGGGTTGGGACCATCAGTTGTGTTGTGCAGAAGTCAGGTTACTACACAGTCGACAGCCCTATTGGACAACTGTTAAAATTCATATTATGGCAAGAACAATCAGCTAACTAAAGAAAAACGAGTGGCCATCATTACTTTAAGAAATGAAGGTCAGTCAGTCCGGAAAATTGCAAAAACTTTAAATGTGTCCCCAAGTGGAGTCGAAACCATCAAGCGCTACAACAAAACTGACACACATGAGGACCGACCCAGGAAAGGAAGACCAAGAGTCACCTCTGCTTCTGAGGACAAGTTCATCAGTCACCAGCCTCAGAAATCGCAAGTTAACAGCAGGTCAGATCAGAGACCAGATAAATGCCACACAGAGTTCTAGCAGCAGACCCATCGCTAGAACAACTGTTAAGAGGAGACTGCGCAGGCCTTCATGGTCAAATAGCTGCTAGGAAACCACTGCTAAGGAGAGGCAACAAGCAGAAGAGATTTGTTTGGGCCAAGAAACACAAGGAATGGACATTAGACCAGTGGAAATCTGTGCTTTGGTCTGATGAGTCCAAATTTGAGATCTTTGAGACGCAGAAAAGGTGAACGGATGGATTCCACATGCCTGGTTCCCACTGTGAAGCATGGAGGAGGAGGTGATGGTGTGGGGTGTTTTGCTGGTGACACTGTTGGGGATTTATTCAAAATTGAAGGCACACTGAACCAGCATGGCTACCACAGCATCCTGCAGCGACATGCCATCCCATCCGGTTTGCGTTTAGTTGGACCATCATTTATTTTCAACAGGACAATGACCCCAAACACACCTCCAGGCTGTGTAAGGGCTATTTGACCAAGAAGGAGAGTGATGGAGTGCTGCGGCAGATGACCTGGCCTCCACATCACCGGACCTGAACCCAATCCAGATGGTTTGGGGTGAGCTGGACCGCAGAGTGAAGGCAAAGGGGCCAACAAGTGCTAAACACCTCTGGGAACTCCTTCAAGACTGTTGGAAAACCATTTCAGGTGACTACCTCCTGAAGCTCATCGAGAGAATGCCAAGAGTGTGCAAACTAGTAATCAGAGCAAAGGGTGGCTATTTTGAAGAAACTAGAATATAAAACATGTTTTCAGTTATTTCACCTTTTTTTCTTAAGTACATAACTCCACGTGTTCATTCATAGTTTTGATTCCTTCAGTTAGAATCTACAATGTAAATAGTCATGAAAATAAAGAAAACGCATTGAATGAGAAGGTGTGTCCAAACTTTTGGCCTGTACTGTATGTGTTTATAGTTAGACTTTGTGTTTGTATCATTTCTACCTGTGCCACATTACCTGACTTAGTAGGCAATTTTAAATTGAGCTTTGGGGATGGTGCAGTGATAAACTAGTGTTTTTGCTTTCCAGTTATTGTCCTCCACAAGATCATGGGGAACAATAACCACACCAAGTTTTTCCTGTTTCGGATACAACTTGGGGGATGATGGATTTGACACTTGGGTCCAGCTTTTTGAAAGGGCAATAAGCTTCATGCTTCATATTTCAGACACTGGTGAGTTAAATTTTATTAACCTTTGGGGAGTGAAGCGTTTTCAAATGTACAGGTGCATCTCAAAAAATTTGTATAAGGATGTAAGGACCTAAGGAAGTTTACAACAATCTACAACAAAATTGAGTTGGCACGCTAATAAAAGCAGCAAGGCACAAGATTAAAAGATTATGAGTAATTATAATGAAAGGCCCCTATCAAAGCAGCCAGGGCTTCCATAACACCTCAGGCTGATCACCTCCATGCCATGGCGCATTGGTGCAGTCATTGGTGCAAGAGGAGCCCTGACCAAGTATTGAGCGCATAAATGAACATATTTTTCAGTAGGTTGACAATTCTGTATTATAAATAGTTTTTCTTCATTGGTTTTATGTAATATTCTAATAGTTTGAGATACTGGATTTTTGTTTTTCATGACCTGTAAGCCATAATCATCAAAATTAAAGTGATTAAAACGCATCCTCTCAACACAGTAACATTCACACTGCAATGGGACCTGTTGCTTGACACTTACTATATTAGACATGAACTAATTGGCAAGTAGACTGTTTATAGCAATTGTATAATGGGAATTCACTCATCACATAATCCTTGTTCAGTCAGCCATTACAAAAAAATCCACCCTTGACCTCACCAAGACACCCCACCACCCTCCCTTTCCTCAATTGCTCTCCCATCAGGCCCAGCTGAGCCGCTCTTCAGTGGAGTGAGGGGTCCTGAGTGTCGACTAATCAAAGGCCCTTTCGCAGGGCAAAGACTGATGGTTTAATTAGGACTGCTAATGTTAATCACACTTAAATATTTATAAGGAGGAATTCTTTTGTTTAGCCTTGACCTTTCCCTGCAGCTCATTAACATGGTTATTATTGCTGCTGGTGTTGTGCTATTGCTCTTATACATCGTCGGGACCCCCCCGGGGCCATTATTGATTTTGATGGGGCAGACGTGGTGCTGTGTTAACGCTTTGCATGAATGACATCGGCTTATCAGGATTTGGTAGAGTTTAACCCTGGAGGGGTGTGTGTGTGTGTGTGTGTGGACAGCACAAGGTGACGATGGACAGCATCTTATCAGTGAGGTGAGCTCATTGTGTGCAATTGACAGTGAGGGTAATAGAATCAGGTTCATAATCACTTAACAGCACTTCTTGGCTTTTGTCAGCTCAGCACTTTGACTGGCCATCATGATCGGAAGGGAACTATTGTTTTTTTACACACACACACACACACACACACACACACACAAAGAGCTGACCATCATGATTGGAAGTGCTGTTTCTTTTGCAGACATGCAATCACACACAAAGCCAGAGGCAAAGGCTTTCATTGTCTAATATGGTAGGTACAGTGGATACGACAGCACTTCCAGAGCTCACCAAAGCCCTGTGGGTTGATTACAGCCAACGCCGAGGACGACAAGCTCTTCTTCTTCTCCTTCTCTCCCCTCTCTTCTGACACCCCCTGTTCCCTCTCTCTCTCTCTCTCTCTCTCTCTCTCTCTCTCTCTTTGCTCTCTCTGATCCATTGATGTTTTATTGGTGAGTTCTTATATCAGCATCTCTTTCTTTCTACAGGACTGAATATGCTGTTGCAGCACATTGGTAGACCCACACACATGAATGCATCGCGCACGCACACACACACACACGCACGCACACGTACGCAGAAAGCCTGTGAGCTGATATAGAGACTACATGTAACTTATGAACAAAAACATGTGCATTATTTATGAATAGATTATGATACAGAGACACACACACATTATAGATTGCCTCCTGGCAGGAATGAATTTCTGCACTTTCTGTTGTACCAAATTTCCTCACAAAGCCATTCAAAAATGCCTTTTAACTGATAAGTATTTTATCTTATTTTGTTTTATTTTATTTTTTTATGCAGTGGCAGCATCCACTGGCCAACATGAGGTCACTACGGCAACATAGGCCACTTTATGTATTATAAAATATGTACATACATGTCTCTATGTGTTTGTTGGTGAGTGTATGTGTCGGTGTGTGTTTTGCTTGGGTGCACTATTTTTAAATTGATTTATGGAGCTGGCAGGGGCTATTGAATTTTGATGGTCGCTATATGTGTAATATCTATCAAATGTTGATAGATAGTCAATTGACAGTATTATAGCCATCTCTGTCACAGAGCGAGTGTGTGTGTACATTTGTGGTATTGCACGTATGTGTGAGAGAGCCAGAGAATGTGTTTGCAACAGTGAGAGATGAAAATGAGAAGGTGTGTGCATGTGTGTGTAAGAGAAAGACACACAGAGAGAGGCAGCATCGCAATACACAACTTCTAATAAACATGGCACCATACATGTGCATTCATGTAAGTGAGTGTGTGTGTGTGTGTGTGTGTGAAAGAGACTGAATAAACATGATACCAGATTGCGTGTATGTACAGGCACATGTATATTTTGTGGGTACTTGTGTGTGTGATTATGTGTGTGTGTGTGGTTTTGAAAGACATCTAGAATAACCATGCCACCAGATTGAAGGCGTAGTGCTAGCAGCCACTCTGTCTCCACTGCAGCTCTACAATCACCAAATGTCGTTTGGGAAGTGACCACAAGTGCTTCGTACCACCTACGTATTTCACAATCAGACCAGTGAATAAAAGATGCAGGTTTTGAGGAGCTACATTTCCAATTTAAATTGAATGGAGATGTGGGAACAAAGCCTGTGTGGAACAAATAGAGTTTGTGGCGGCTCCCAGCCTTTCCCATGCTTTGTACCACTTGTGGAGGCAGGACTGAAAAGGCCCTGTCAGTGTGTGTTGCCTGGTGGCTTTTTAGTGTGTGATGAGGACCAGGTGCAACCTTATTTTCCATCACAAGTTGTCTGTCTGATGTTTGAGTCATTGTTCTGCTATGCTGCGTATGTGTGTGTCTGTGAGTGTAGAAGGGAGATAGAGAGAGAAAGGACGAGAGGAGAATAGTGCAATATAGAAATGAGGGACTTTTTGAGGGATTTCTTTTTTCTTCTTTTGAAATAAAGAGTAAGAAACTGGGTATGTCATCGCCGGAAATTAGCCTCCAGTGAAGAAAATATTCTTGGCATCAGGCACATTCTACAATATCTTTAGTTGGTTGGTTCAAGAGTAGAGTCATTCCTGGATTAGCCTGTGTGATGTGAGGAATAAATCAGGACACATTAAACGTCTCAGTGGTTTCAAAAAGATAATGTTTGAAGGTTTGTAGTCCCACTTTTCACCCCATTTTTTTCTTTGAGCACCACAAGAGTCACTTGAACAAATAAGATACCATGTAGCTACTCACCCACCCAGACATCTGACCAAACCCACTCATCTAACCCTCAAAACAACCAAATTCTTCCACGTCCAGGGGTGCAATTATGTTCCCTCTCTAGAACTTCTCCTGTCATCCTTAAAAACAGAGGACGAGACACCATGTGTACAAGGAGCATTTGCTTGCAAGTTAGCAAACAGTTTAGTTGTGCTAGTTGGAGAGCAGGTGTGTGGAACATGACTGGATTGTGATTGTGCCAACATAGCAATGAAAAAATGTTAAGATAAAAGTTATTATTTGGGGCATATCAGAGCATGAATATTTGTTGTTAAGATTGCATTGAAATACATATTCAACAAGGCGATTGAAAACCAATGCAAATGGAAATATGACTGGGGACGTTTGCTTCTGGAACCAGTTAGGACTGAACAATGAATCAAAATCTTATTGAAATCACAATATGGCCAACATCCAGGAGCTGCAATTTTTTGATAAAAGTAAATGTGTGACAAAACATTGTAAATAAATACAAATTGTGGTTACAGACTGCAGAAAAAAAAAAATCATACCATTGTCATTTTAAAGCTTTTTAAGTGAAAATAAAAATTAGAATGCAAAGTTATCATACCTACTAAAAACACAGTATCTGTAAAATTAATTGCAACATCTTTTTTTTTTTTTTTTTTTTTTTTTTTTATATCGTATTGTTCAGCCCTAGAGCCAATGTGATGTAGGCACTTTCCTGTTCTACTGGGGCAGCTGAGACAGTGAGCAGGACAGATGGACAGAGATGGACTGACAGACAGAAGGAGGGAGAGAGAGATGAGCAGGCAGACTTGCATAAATGTGTATTCATTTGTGTACCACCAAATGCTCATATGCGTGCAGTCAGCCATGTGCTTCATGCACTTTTTTGTGTGCACATTGACCTACATGTGAATGCTTGTTCTCTGTCTCTCTCCCTCTCTCTCCCTCTCTCTCTCTCTCTCTCTCTCTCTCACTCACACACACACACACACACACACACACACACACACACACATCAAGAATAATAACACCCTCCAGGACGTGACAGTAGCCAGGTGTAAATAGTATTATCTCCTTATTTATCCTTTTTTTCACACTCAATTGACCATGAATTGGACACAACCAGCAGCTGGACAGGTGTAGAGTGGGACTCCTCTTCATCCCTATTAACCACAGCAGGGGGTGCAGGACACACACACATGCACACAAATGTATACACACACCAGAAACATAGGCGGCTTCCTCTGATAGCGGCAGTGGTGTTATTCAATGCTCCTTTCAGCATTTGACTATGTATAACATACATGGAATAACTTGCTAATGGCATTTTCTGTTTTTTTCCTTCCCTGTTATGAACACATCCCTCCATTATCCATATTTTTTTCTATTCTGAGACACTTAGAAGACCAGGAATGTGACAGAGGGCAGGTCTGGTAGGTCTGAGCACAGGCCTGCAGGAATACACATAGTTGCAAAAAACAAGAGGATTAAATGCTCCACAATTTCTGTCAACTTTACTCCCTCTTCTCTTTTCTCTCCTCTCATTTCTTCATTTCCCTTGATTTTCTCTGGTTCTTCTTTAGCTCTTTAATCACATCCATAGGTGCAAGGGTATCATTTCCTAGAGTACTTAAGTAGTTAAGAAACTAAAGGGCAGGGAGATGCATGGCTTTCCCATTTGAGCGTCAAACCCTGAAGATCCATCTACAGGCTCTGTGTAAGTGTGTGTGTAAGTGTGTGTGTGTGTGTGTGTGTGTGTGTGGCTGCTGTGTTTCTCATGGGGTGAAGCACTGAGGATGCTGTTTCTGCCTCACTGAGCCTCTGTTGCTTCTCTCTCTGTGTCTTCTCCCTCAGCTACTGCTACATGGACATTAGGCCATAGACAAACACAGACTTTGTGTGTGAGTGTGTGTGTGTGTGTGTGTGTGTGTGTGTGTGCGTGCGTGCGTGCGTGCGTGCGTGCGTGCGTGCGTGCGTGCGTGCGTGCGTGCGTGCGTGCGTGTGTGTGCACGCGCATGTGTGAATGTGAGAGGATATGTCAGTGTGTGTGTGTGTGTGTGTGTGTGTGTGTCCACCGTTGTATGTTTGAGAAAGGTGCACATTTCCAGCACATCATATATGCACGGATTATGCCAGTGTGCATTGCATGTGTATGTGGAAATAAACTGTGTGTGTGTGTGTGTGTAACAGAGGGGGAAATGAGATTTTTGCCAAGCACTAAGTGCATCATCATCATCATCATCATCATCATCATGGTGATGGATATGTTGATTTTTTTATGTTTTGAATATTCATTATTTCACCGTTGTGTGCCAGTATCTCTTTTAGTGTTTCATTTTGTGTATGTGTGTGTGTGTGCGTGCCCATATTTGTGTGTATCAACAAGCTCCTGTGCGTGCACTCAAAGCGGATTCAATATCTCAGCGGGTGAGATAGAGCAGCTTGAAAGGAAAGAGGGGATAGTGGAGAAACAGCAAGAGAAAGAGAAGGTGAAAGAGATGAGAGAGATTAGGGATTGATTATTGATCACCGTGGAGTTGTCAGGAGGCCAGGAAAGATGGAGGAACACAGCCTGTTTTCCTTTTGTTTTTTGTTTTCTTTTATTTTTTAACTCCCCCCTTTCATCGACTAAAAACAAGGGAGGCTCGAGGAGAAAGAGAGAGCACAAAGATTCATGTCATTTCTCCTTCATTTACCCTCCCTCCACCATCACTCCCTCCGTCTCTTTGAATGAATTGTAGCTGGGAGACTTTCAGATGCATTGCGCACAAACACAATGGTCCTATTCTTTTTTATATCTGTCATTTTCTCTTATTTTCTTTGTAGGAAAATATTGACTTGAGACTGAATGATAGACAAAAGAAGAATGATATGAGGCAGGAAGGTAGAAGAAATGAGAAGTAGAAGGGCAGAAGCTGTGGGAAGCAGGAGGGAAAAAAGGAAGCAAGGAAAATATATGGAAATATGGAGCACACACTCTCATACCCAACTGTGCACACATGCACACATATGCACATAAACAGTATTTACTTTATTGCAACTAATCAGAGCAAATCAGCATGAGCATGAAGAAAGGACCCTGCAGTTTCCAATTCCCAAATCAAACAAGCGTTCATCATCCCCAGTTGTCTCACAAATCACTTCCACAAATTCCATTTCAGGAAACACACACATTTCGCCCCAAGACAGTAGCAGGAATTAATCCTATGCTTCATTTCCATTCAAATAACGCAAATCCAAGGGATTCTTATCAATAATCGCAATGAATTTAGTCAAAGATCTTCTCATCTATCAGTGCATGTGTATGTGTGTGTGTGTGTGTGTGTGTGTGTGCGTGCACGCGTGTGTGTGTTTGTGTGCATGCATGAATATGTCAATAAAAGACGGAGACTCAATTATTCCATTAAGGAGACAGTGCACTGTAGCATGTAGTGGCTAAATCAACAGCCTCTCAAACACAGACCTGATGAAGTTTGCTTTAAACACTGCACAGTCAATAAGCCATTTCCTGTGTTTGTGTGTGTGTGTGTGTGTGTGTGTGTGTGTGCGCGCATGTGTGCGTACGCGCGCATGGTGTCATTCTGAACAATGGGTGTTCCTATTCTTTGGCTGAATTTGTCCCTTTCCTCAAGGCTTGTCTCCTTGAGCAATGGGGAACATAAATCCATGTCAGCCTTTGTGAGTCGTGCAAGTCGTGTGTGTGTGTGTGTGTGCACGAGCAAAGGCACACGTGTATGAGAATGTGAATGTGCATGAGAGACAGAGAGAGAGAATTTATGTGTGCATGCAAGGATTTTCACAAGTGTGAATTGCTTGTGTGTGTGTGCCTCACACACGCACGCACGAATGCACGCACACACACACACGGGTTCCTTTTCTGTGAGTGGCATGCAGAGCGCAGACTGCAACACTCTGTCCTGCCCTCCTCATTCCTCTACTGAGGGTCTATCCACTTAATGAGTTGTCCTGGGACAGGAAGCTGGATAGTGCACGCACACACACACACACACACACACACACACACACACACACACACACACACACACACACACACACACACACACACACACACACACACACTCACACACCAGTGCAGAATATGGTTGGGCAGAGTTTGGTAGAGTTGGTTGTCATAATGATATACTGTAGTAGAAATATGAGCCCCCTCCTCTCTTTGCAGGGGTGTAAAAGTAGAGAGTTTGTCCTTTAAC
Organism: Myripristis murdjan; assembly: GCF_902150065.1. Taxonomy (NCBI): domain Eukaryota; kingdom Metazoa; phylum Chordata; class Actinopteri; order Holocentriformes; family Holocentridae; genus Myripristis; species Myripristis murdjan. The sequence goes on from NC_044002.1 coordinate 11,318,410, forward strand.
TGAAGGACCAGCATGAGGACAGTGAACCTGCTGATGAGTCACACTCACTATTCTGCTGCTGACCTCTGACCCCACCACCACCCCCACCCCATCCCCCTCTTGAGAGCTACTAAAAGAGAATTTCCTCATGAGGATAGATAAAATATTACTCTAGGACTTGTTTGACATACTATTCTTTTTATTTCGTTATTTATTTCACTGTTTTTTGTTATATGCATTTCATATTTGCGTATGTATTGTGACTTTTAATCATACTGTGCATGTAAAATCCTAAGTAATGTTGCCGTACTCAAACGATGTTAAATTGTATTGTTCCTATCAAATCAATGAATACATAATTCGGATTTTATTACAACTCCGTCATTGATGTAATCCAACACACAGACACACACCATTTAATTGATGAAAACACAGACCCTCTCCCTCTCTCTTTCTCCTTCTACTCACACACACACACACACACACACACACACACATGCATGCCCTGATATATGGCCATAGTAAGGGTGTGTGACGTTTTCCAGAAGCAGGTGATAAACAGCAGTTAAAGGAGCCATATCCTCAGTGTGTGAAACTGTCCCCTAAATGTCACCTTGTGAAAATGCTGCACAGACCCTGCTAGACAGGCACTCCCGTACAGTATGTACACACACACACACACACACGCACGCACGCACGCACAAAATACATGCAAGTATGTATAAGCATGCACATATGGACGAGTGGGAGAGAAATTCATTGGGATTTAAAGGCTTTAGGGCGCATATGGAATAAATGGAGAAGCACAAAACTCAACAGCACATTTCAACAGAGCGCTGCAAAGGCTTCATACTCATGTTCGTCATCACTTGTTCTGTTCTCTCTCTCTGCGCAGATACAGACATATGGGCAAAACCCACTCCCAATCACTTCTTTATAAATTGGAGTTGAGAGTAAACTGACACCAAGCTGAAGATAGACCAGAATAACCCTTCCTCAAAGTGCCTAAAAATGTCAGGAAAGACTAATAGAACCTAATAAAATAACCACACTGAGATGAGTAAGTCCTCTTATCTTAACATGTCTCACCACACAGTGGGACTGAACTCTTCTGACCTTTTGTAGGAATTTCAGCAGTTTCAAGTCTCTCTTTCTATCAAGGCTGATATAATCAATTCCCTCCCATCTGCCCTCACAGCAGGATGCACCAATTATTGCCAATAAAGCGCCTGCAATCTGTATGGAAGGGAATAGAATGTAGATCCCAGCTTGGTAGTTTGTGTATGTGTGCGAGAGAAAGAAAGTAGGAGGAAAGATCTCTCCTCTTTCAATCAATAGGTCTGTGATTCTAATAGACATTGATTGCATCTGAATCCCTAATCCCAAGTCACAAATGTGATTATTAAATGGCCAGTCTTGACACTTTATTGAAAACAATGAGGCTGGAGGGAGAGATGGGAGGAAGGAGGGAGGGGAGTGACTAGCGGAAAAGATGGATTAATCTTCTACGTGTCAGTTTACTGGAGTCTACTCCTTCATCTACTTCTTTTTGTGCATGTGTGTGTGTGTGTATATGTGTGTGTGTGTGCTACTCACATGTATGTGTGTAAATGCAAGGGAATGTGCACATTTCCCGGAGCTGGGGCCAGTGTGTGTACTGTGAGGCATTAACTTCTTGAAAGAGTTGCACAAATTATACGAGTTGACATTCCCTTTGCAGTGGATATGCCTATGTCTCCATGTGTGATGGCTCTCTAAGGTAAAATGATGCCTTATGCAATGAGCACGAGGCATTTGTGTGTGTGTGCTATTAGTACGTGTTGAGTGGGTGCTGTACGTATGTATGCATGTCTTTCTATGCATTTGCATGTTGTTTGTGTAGGTGTATGAAATGTAACCCTGTCTTTAAGTTTGTTGCCAATATTGTCAGATGCCCATGACTGAACTTCTGAGTGGTTTAGATTGCACTGGCATCCAAACCACACACGCACAAGTACACAAAGTAAAACGTGACATAAAACCAACCTAAATAAATAAATTAATAACAGTAAACCAAAATTAGAACCAAACGTAACAAATAAACACAAAGAAAAATGTATTTGAAGACTAAACAAAAGTCAGTCTCAAAAAGATGAAAAAAGTAACAACAACAACAACAACAACAACAATAATAATAATAATAATAATAATAACAGAAATAGAATTGGTCCCGCTTTTTGCTGCATGCTTCCTGGACTGCTGTTGCATTTCGTTCCATTCCTAAGCAGAATTATTTGAAAATATCAAGTTTTCTTTTGAGACCTCAGAAATTACAGAGATGGTAATACTAGAATACATTAATTTGGTTACACCGCCATTCCCAAAATGTCTACAGACCGGTTCAAGTGGTCATTTATTCTCAATGTGAAGAAACTATGGAATGATCATAATGGCCTTTTGTCAGTATGGATGTGTGTGTGTGTGTGTGTGTGTGACATTTTAGTTCCTGCATAGTGGGATTAATAAAATAATACTAGTACAACTATTGCTACAATGCTACCACTATTCCTATTCCTATTATTACCATTAATATTTAAAAAAAGGGTTATATAATGCAGCATGAATGCATCAAGAGGGATTTCCTCAGTGGATGTGACTGTATACAACAAACACTGGGTCATTGTTATCTATGGAGATATTTAAATAAAGACGCTTGACAGCACTGAGATGTTTGTTTTGATAAATTTTACTGTGCATTCTCAGTTTTTGTAAGATGTCAGATCAAATCAATATATGTTCACATGCTCTTTGACGTGAGGCTGAATATTGCCAGATTATAGCAATACCATTTTGCTCTGTATACATGCATGAGTGTTCTCAGTTATTGTTTGTTAACCAAGTGCAGCACTCCTTCTGTCAAGGCGCCATACCAAATGAATATTATATTGTCTGTCACTCATTGCTTATGATAACACATACAGCACTTTCTGGCAGAGTGCAATAACACTGTGTTGATGACACGTATTCATGCATGCATAATTACAGCATTCGCAGCTTTTCCGTCAGACTTGGAAGACAGTGATCAATTTAAAATGTAAATGTGTTCTCTGTGCGTTCAATCAATTAACAGTGAAAATGACATTTGTGGGTAATTTAATGTTTTCTCCTCCTATTCCATCCTCTTGCCTTATTATTGTTGTTCATCATGTACATTTCATTTTGTTGTTTATGTGCTTATGCTGTTATTTTGATTGCACCCCCACCAACATGAGTACAGTGGACAGCTTCAGGGTCAGAGACTATGGTTACTGTTATGTATCATGTGTGTTTGTTCTGTTATGGTCTTTTGAACTTTGAACTTCTTGCTTGTTTTATAAATCTGGTTCACTGTGTAAGTGTGTATACTGTATATTGCAATTACTTTTACAGATATTGTGATTGCAATATGATTGACAATTTTAGTAGGAATGGTGATTATTCGCATTATAATTTTCATCTTCATTGAAAATGCTATTAAAATGATGATGATGTGACTTTTGCTGGGGTCTGTACCAAACAAACCATTTTTTTTTTTTTTTTTTTTTTTTTTTTTTAACATCTGGAAAATACATTTTGTGGGTGTGGGCATCTTTGTAGCACCATAACACTTTACAACAGTATTTTGTCTCACATTTTACCTTGATCAAAAAATTGCAGCTCATGTGACTGATACATTGCACTTCGCCATATTGCGATTTCGATAATATTTAGATTTATTGTGCAGTCCTACTCATGACATGTTCAAAAATATCAGTAGAAATATGCTGAAAATATTATTCAGTGTAGCCAAGAATACTGGGACCATATAAAGATTACAAAACAACAATTTCAGAAGACATAGGCCTGGAGAAGCCACAGTTAACAAGGCTATAGTGTACACACGCACACAAAGAAATAAATGTGTCCAATAAACACATTCCGAAGGCGAAGTGGAAGCGGAATGGGGATCGAGTGAAATGTGGAACAGTGCCAGTGGATACTGTGCTGAAAGGTCCTGGTCAAGTTGGTGAAAGATAAATTTCATCCACAGGAAAGAAACGAGTTCCCGGAACCTACTTTCTGTGTGTGTGTCTGTGTGTGTGTGTGTGTGTGTGTGAGATGGATAAAGACAGCAAGAGAGGGGAAGAAAGAGAGGCCAGCATGAGTGAAGTACAAGTGCTCCCTCACACCGGACAGTCTAGCTCAGCCCTTATCAGGCTACCCTGGCATGGGAACCAGACGAAGACCCTGTTATCATTTCATGGTGGCATTGAGCACCGAGACAGAAACGGAAAAGAAAGACAGAGATAGATATAGAACAATGACAATACACTGTGTTTAAAAAAAAATCCAGAAAGAGACAGAATATCTCAAACTAGAACAGGATATGAACAGAGGGACTGTGTAGACCCTGTGTCCCCGATTCTCTTTTATTGCTTCATTTTTGATAGCAGTGACACTTTGCATGGATGTGCCCTCAGTCCCCAACTCCCTGACCATCTGCAGGACCCATCCCAGTGGAAGAGTGTAATTCTGGGGGGACAGAGAAGAGGCTGGCCAGGGGGATGGGGAGGGTCTGGATCTCCATGGACATGGGCTTGGATCTCTGGAGAGATGGCTGGCAAAATGCTGTCTCACCTGGCCCTGGGACTCACACACACACACAACTAAATGGACAGACAGACAGGCAGCTGCTAGCCTGATAGGGAGGCTGGATAGTCTCTCTCCTGATACATGGATGAATAAACACACACCCGACATGATGGAATAAAATCTGAAACACACAAGCAGACATATCTGCACCAAAGAGTAGAAAGTCATCAATATGCAAACTAACTAATTATGTGACTAGATGACACATTCAACACCCCCCCCAAGCCCTCACACACACACACACACACACACACACACATGCACACACACGCACACACAAACACACATACAATGGATATACAGAAATGTCAGCTTCAATATAATTTACTCTCCAGCAAGCTCACGATACAGACACAAAATTGAAAACCTATTTACAGTCCAAATCAATGGGATATCAGAGTGTCATTCATTATGTCCATATGGCGCATAAAACTTCATTAGCTTAGCGACATGCTAATAGATTCTCCAGCAAAATGAGATATCATGGATGAGGCTGACATATCCAGTGTTTCAGTGTGATTTAAACCAGGGAGAAATCAGCCTTTGAGAGACTGTAGGGAAAGGGCGGACACTTTTATGAAGACGGACATACTAAATCTGGCATTGCCATTGGCAGCTCATAAATATTATCTTCCCCGGGATAGAAATGACTTGTAAATTGACCATAAAGCGGATATATACACATTTATATGCGTGACTTAGCAGCCTGCTGCATTGAGGGATATACTGTAACAGATGTGTGATGAATGTCTATTATGTGGGTGATACAGTGTGTGTGTGAGGTGTGTGTTGTGTGTGTTGGGGATTGCGGGGTAAAGGGGAAGACCCTTGGGAACGGTGTACCACTGTGGGGTGGTCTCTGTATCCCCACAGGCTTAAGATAAACCATGTACAGCTGTGTTTAAAGGGGTTCACTGAGTTAATTCAAAAGGACACAGAGATGCAATGGAGGCTTAGGTGTAGGCACACACACACTCACACACACACACTCACGCACGCTGATGTTGGAAAGGCGAGGAGAGCCGCTGAAATAACACTGCGCCAGCTGGCAACAGCGTACACACAGGCAGACAGAGACACACACGCACCTCCCTCCAACCCACTTGACTGCATATAAAAGGAGGCTTCATCAAAGCTATTCATGTTGCCTCAATAAGTCATCATCTCATTTGCAAGACAAATGGGGAAGTCACATTGGTCAGTGCATTCTAATAATGACCCAAGCACAGAGCTTACAACTTCTGCTCTCTTTCTACCCCATTGGAAGCAGGTGTTTTTGCATAGTCTGCCCACTTTTACTGAACTTCTGGTGCAAACTCTTCCCCATCCATCGTTCAAATCTATATTGAGACACCTGCTCATTAACATGAGGTCCTGTTGCTCATACCAGGTAAGTCAACATGTGAAGTTTTGTAAGCTGTCAAACTGTTTTTGCACCAATGTCACCAAGTCAAATTCCTTCTTGGGTAATTTAGGGGATTGTGATTTTGGCAAAATCATAAGATCATGATGTTTGCGGTATATGGTTCAAAATAGAAGCTGAGCATTTGGGTTCTTTATGTCATAAATAACATCTAATTTCTGCAGCAGTATTACAAAGTGCTATGCTTGCATCATCTCTTCATTTGATATTGGCAAGTAAAGCGAAACTGAAAAAAGGAAAAAAAAAAATTCCCATCCTAACCATGAATTTTTAGACATTAAGTGAACTAACTGTTTTGATAGTTTTGTTTGCCTGTCACGATGACGGCCATGTTGGCCTGAACATGCTATATTGGGCTGTCTCAGCTGTCAACAGAATGTTGTCATGCTAACAGACCTTAAGAGAGACTGGCAGCAATGCTACTGAGCTATTTTTTTAGACCAGAAACACACATACCAATGAAAGTCTTTGGCTCTTTGTATCGTTACTGAAATGCATGCAAGTCTCTAACATGTTTCTAAAATTGTATAATGTTATGTAATGTGTATGAAGCTTTAAACAAAAAAAATAAAATAAAATCGCCTACCTCATGCAGCAGATAGATGGGAGGAAATTCTGAGCCATTTATGGTAAATTATGATACAGACCCATTATCATTTCGTCCCAGCATGTTTGACCCATACATGGATTGGTGACCTTAACATTAATTCCACAAGGTCGTGTGATCTGGACCCTTCATAGAATATCTATTGTCTCTGTAGATTGCGGCGCTATTGATTTGCTGTGCTTTCAAACCTATCTGATATTGTGATGCACAGGCTGTTGATTTAGCTCTGTGGTTGTATTGAATCATTAAATGAAGCCGATAGATTGGTTGATCTCTATTCTATGCATTTTCATCTTTCAAATGAATTCATCAGATACTCTCAGAGTCTGTCACAGGGACCAAAGTATAATAAATGAGTACATGGATTTGAAACATACGCAAATCAATGGCTTGTAGAGATTTGGACACAAAGGCACCCCTGCTGCTCCCTCACCAAACCCCAGCCCCATCCCCAACCATCCACACACACACCTAGTTACTGTGTTTATTTATGTGGATTGATTTACAAGGGGACAGTGTTCCTCAGAGGTGACATCGAGCTCTTGAATTAAAAGCTCTTCATTTATTGACATGCCAGAAAAATATGGAAGTACTGGCTAAATGATCAGTGGTAACAGATTTGCATGTATTACTGCTGCAAGATAGTCTGTGATACTTAAGCAGTAAGTCACTCCAGTACATGACTCAAATTGACTTTAGCGCAACTAAAAGATTTTGACACGAGGCAAAGCCGAATGCCTAAAAGCCTGCTGAGTGAATGCTGATTTATTACCACTATTAAGAGGCTAAGAATATTATTCTCACACCTCAATGTGGTTACTATGCAACAAGAAGCTCACTTAACAGGTTATTTAAAATCATCAGTTCATGGTCACTGGTGCCTTTACCACGGTAGTTTCAGAATTGACTCTGCCAGACACGAATGATATCAGACTCAAAGTTTCATAAGTCCTACTAGAATTAAACATGGACATCTGATCTTGGCTAGAGGCAGTAGAAACTTCCGCACGAGCTAATCGACACAGGTGTGCTGGCTCGCCGTCACGTGATTCCAAGCTCGCGCTAAAAACATGTTGTGTTTGTGCCAAAATATCCTTTTGTTTGCAAATGTTATGGAGCCCCTCTCGCTTATCGTTTATTGTAGAAAGCGCTAAAGATGCATTTGAGCGAATATAAAGCCCCGTGTGTTTACTGCTGAACAACTGGGCTACTGCAAACATTCAAGGTAAGTCAAGTTTTGGGCTAATTTGTGGGCCAACTAATACGAACATTTGCCATGGCCACGCTAACACCACTCCAGCCACTTAAATGGTTGCTTATGTCGTGATAAATTGTTTGCTGTTTTTTTTTTTTTTTTTTTTTTTTTTTTTGTTGTTGTTGTTGTTGTTGTTGTTGTTGTTTTGTTTTTCAAGATGGTGGCATTCATATGGAAGTCCCTCCCTTCCCTGCCCCTAATTGTTTCCTACTCCCAACGTCAAGGTACACACACACACACACACACACACACACACACACACAAACACGGACAGCGGTTAAAACAGCCTACATTACTCTGCTACTGTATATGTATCACTGTAAATTACTATATAACTATAGCTTACAGTTTTCTGTATTGAGTTTATATTGACCTTGTCATAGTTTGAAGGCTACTTGTTTATTTATTTACTTACTTACTTTTAAATTTTATATAACATCACTAGGCTACTTTCACTGTTTTATATTTATTGACATAGCCTCAGTATATTTGAATGTTTGCTGTGATACAGCATATAGTAAACAGTATCTTTACAGTGTCCCTGTGAAATTTAACCAAAGATTAAGCTGCTGTGGTTATTAACCTGAAAGTGTTTAAGTGAGTTACCTCCTAAGGTCGGTTGTCCAGTGAAAAGTGACATATTGAAGTAGATATTGCGCCCATATTAGGGCTGTTGAAGTGACAGGCGCTATTTGAGTGTCAAAGGATCTTAGCTGTGAAGCTTTTTTGGCCTGTAGGTGGGGCTCTGATGCAGTGTTTCAAAGCTACAGACTTCTCTGGAAGTGAGAGTGGCAGTGGGAGGGAGATGCGATGCTGCAGAAAGGCAGTGTTACCTCCTCAAGACACACACACATAGCCTACACACACACGCCTCGAGTTTCAGGAGGAGGAGTGTAAAATGGTCAGGGGCGCGCACTCCCAACAGTCAGTTGCTTGCAATGAATTTTATGAACTTGTTTGTTTTTAATTAGTTTCCTGTATTGACCTCGCGCTCAACCATTGTGAAATCCCTTGCTTTCTTTGAGCGGACTAATTTCTTAAAATACTTAGACTGCTTAATGATCAACTCCATACAGGTCATTTTGTAAGTCAAATCATATCATACCAAATCAACCTCTCACAATATTTAACTGATGAGATGTTTTTTTTTTTTTTTTTTTTTTTTTTTTTTTAACATAACTATGAATAAGAAGTAGCCTTGTAGGCTGTTAAATAAAAATATTATGCCTATTCATGCTCCCTCACACTGGCTCACCTCGGTGAAGACACGATTACATAATTAGGCTTTAAAAAAATTAATTGCATAAAATGTAAGAGGGTGCACTCCTAAAGCATGCAAAAGATCATCAAAGAACAAAAATGCAGATTGTTAATCCCCTAAAAGTATGCAAGTGTCGTAATTATGTTGCCATGTTGCCTAATCTCTATCTTCAAATGATCCTCCGATTAGATATTCAAATCCGTTGATCTGATCATTTCACCCCGGTATAGCCTATTTTGTGTAAATTCCCCCTTGGCATTGCCAAATCCCTGTCACACCGGAATGAATGCATTACATAAACCCTGAAAATGCATTCAGCCGGCTGCGGGGCTCTGTGTATACCTCGCTGCAAAAATATCTGTTTTAATAAGTCCTGCTTATAGTCTCATAGCATACTTACTCTTAAATTCTTATTTTTCTTAAAACAAAAGATCTCCCTAAGGGGTGTGGTAATTCACATATTTTCAAATAACCTTGTTTAAACCTTTTTTTATATTAAAATTTCTTTTCTTTTTACTGTGGGTGATCTGTATCATTATGTGCTGTCTCAAGATAAGACATCCTTGCGCAAGTGAGACTGCATAGGAAATAATCTTCATATCTCATTTAAGGAAATGAGATATTAAGGCTGGGTATTTGACTAAATGGCTTGCTAAGATGGAAATTGTTTTGCTGTACTCTCATTCATTGAGAAAGCAGGCAGGGATTTAAAAAAAAAAAAAAAGAAAAACAATTAACGCCCCCTCCCTCCCCCAACACCCCCTTCCCAGGACCCGAGCTGTCACTGCGGGAAAGTCAGAAGGAGTCTTGGTAAGACAAGGCAGTCGCCTCTTGCGCCCCGGCAAAGCGCCATCGACTCCAATCCCTGCCCAGTCTCTGGATCCTCTGCGAAGCCGCAAACTCTGAAGCAGCGCGCCCCTCTCTCTCTTCCTCACTCCCTCTCTCTCTTTCGCACTCCGCCGCAGCACCCACAGCGCCTCAGTTGAGCAGGAGCACCGCACTGAGTCACATCTATACACACACACACACACACACTCTATACACACACGCGCGCACACACATATACACACACACATACACACGCACACACACAAACACAGCCTCCTGCGGTATCCCATACGGCGCAGCGGCTTTTTCAACGGCATACCAAGTGCGTCCTCGCCGTGGAATGGGAGGTGCTGCTGCCGGGTCTCAGAGCGCTCGCAGCGGCGTGGTAGCTGAACAGAGTCCCGCTGATCGGGGAATGTTGCTGGGAGTCTGCTGCTATTTCTTCTCCTGTGCAGGAATCGCCTCGTTTGTGAACTAATTACACCTCTACCGGGGATTTAAAGTGGACAAACCGTTGGATCAGGATATCACAGCATTTATTTAGAGGCATTTCTCATTTTTGGGGGGAGTAAAAGGAGTTGGGGATTGCTCTGGACGTGCCTCTTACATCCGCAGTGTCGATGCGGCTGCGGCTGTGAAGTGATATCTGCATAGATTACAGGTAAGGAAGGGGGCTTGTCACAGCGAGAGTACCCACAGCGGGGACTGTTATATTGGAGTGTGTAGTGTCATTTTGGTCAGTTTTTCGGGGTGTGATGCTGCCACTGCGCCAGCCAGGTAAAGCAAGGCGTGTTGCACCTGTTCTCTCTGCGCCATGCCCGCTCTGCGCACTTGGGCGATCGGTCTGTTTTCAGTCTGAGTCTAGTTGGATAATATAGCCTGGAGAGAAATGCAAAACAGGTTTAATGACACGCTATTTATCCAAATTTGTCCTGCACATAGTAACTGGGCTCATCTCCGCTTGGCGCTTCAAATCATTCATGCCCTTCATCCACGCTGAGCCAGAATGCTCTACGTGCCCAAATCGCGTTTGTGCGTCTTGCAGCATTCAACTCTGAAGGCAGAAAAGAAACATTTGTCGGGGATTCCGCGTCGGATTTACGCAGTGCCTTTGGGGAAAAACCTTCTCAGCGATACTTAGGACTATAGTGGTACGAGACACATTGCAGCCTATTGGGCTGTTTGGCACTGAATACACGGCTCAGCTCTACATCATCTCAAATGGCCAAAACAACGTGATATTCTGGTGCACACAGAAAAGGAGAGTTCTTCTTCCATGGCTCTTTGGTAACTAAATTAACTCTCTGACTTCATAAAACTAATTAAAAACAAAACTACGGACAAAATTAGAAATAAATAACTCATTGTGGTTTTAGAGAAGTGCCTAAAATCCTGTTATTTGGAGTATTTAATGCATGCTTAGAGTTCATAATAGTAACTTAACATGGAGGATCTATATAAAACCATTTGGTGATATAAAGAACCTTTGTGAACAGGTTCTTAATAGGACCAAAAGCCTTCCGCTACATTGCTTAATCCAGGTGAATCATTTGACTCGTATTTTGTTACATTTTACATTTAATAACCCCTTTCCCAATCGACTGCGAGTGTAATGAGCGCAGATGTATGTCTAATTGATATTTTTACATCTCACAGCTGGGGCTCAAAATAGTCGAACAGGCGCCAAGTGCTTGTTGTGTTTTTCAAGAGTAGGTTAGTGTAATTCTTGGAAAACACCCTTTGCATCATACAAAATTAATTGTAACCTCAAATGGCACCTTTCTCCCCGTATGGCTTCCAGGATGGGATCGCTGGGATGCGCCACAGCCCGCTCTCAAAGCTTTTCAACTTGACCGATGTGACTTAGAGTGCCTTAGGAAAGGCTATGGCTTGAGTGCTGAGCAAGTTAATTTCCTTGTCAGAAAACACTGTAATATTCGTACAGGGACTTGCAGTGTTTCGTAGTGAATGTATACCGACCCTGTCTTTCTTAATTGTATTTCTTTGTGTGGAACGACTTTGATATTCATGTAGGACATTTACTTGGATGTATTCCCCTAAAACCTATTATAAAGTCACAGAGTTATTTTTTGTGTTTATGAAATAATACTTTGTTATAGTGTTGGAATATTTTTGCTCTAATTCTGTAGTTCAGCATACAGAAAGGGTATTTTTCACCATTGTACCCTGACTATCCAGTACCTTTCATAAATGTTTTAAAAGTTCAAGGCTCATTTTGTATGGACTAGTTTATGAATCTAGTTTGATGTGTGATGGGTTGTAAATATATAACTGTGAATTATTGTTTGACATATTGGTATTTGAATGATTCTTTCAGGGGCTGTTTATGGGCACTGCTGAATTGCCATAAAACCTTGGCGACTCTCATTCGGTGCCAGCAGGCTTTAGGTGTAGTTGAGAGGGGAACATTTATATCTCCTTCCTCTGGATTGTACCACAATGCTCCCTGTGCTGGAGTCACAGCACACAGCCTAAGCCAGCCAAGAGATTTGGTGAACTGGTGACTTAGCCCTAAAGGTTTTGTCCAAATGTATGACGAATAGTATGTTAAAAAGATAAATCTGTTCTGTATGGCTCACTTTGTTACCCATATGTTGATTTTTGGCCCCTTTCCTGGCTAATGTCACGGTTATTTATCCTTTTTGACTCAGAGAGTTGTCTGTGAATTGTTTCTTGGCTTCACTGTTTTGTATACTTCAAAAGAAAGGGCTGTTGGAGTTCGATCTGATTTCCAGGCATTCAGGCAGGGAGTGCGACAGTGCAGCCTCCTTACAAAATAGCACTGTCTCAGCTGTGTAGTGTGATGTAGGCCCTTGACTCCAAATGTGGCTTTACACTTTGTCTCCCTCCTCTCCCTCCCGCTCCATCGCTCCCCCCATCCTCCCCCCCTGTGTTGTGCCTCATGCACAGAAAGCAGCTGCTTCAGCCTATACAAAATGCAGAGCCGTAGCACAGCAGTCACACTGAGTGCTGCGAGCCACTCTCTCCCTATCCACCTGCACTCCAGCCTCAATGCATCAATTCAGTCTCACACTACCAAACCCTATTTGATATCGCACCTTACTTAATGTACACCATTGTGTCCTGCTCCACAGATGCTGTTTACATCTTAGAGGCGTTGTGATTAGTATACACAGTGAGTAGTGAGTAGTGTGTGTGATGATTCCACCGAAAGGGATGCTTGTGTTTAGTGCTCAGCAGAGTGTGGCTGAAGGAAGGGAGCTATATGCTGGAGAAACCATGAGGGGCAGTGTGGCCATACAGGCCTGTGCAGTGTAGACTGTGTAGACTGTGTAGACTAATCCTATACACTATGCTTTCATTGACATCAGTGATGATTTTGTCTTGCTTGCTGCCAAGAGAAATGTTTCATGGATTTTTTTTTAGGGTAAACGCATTTATTGGATACCATATATATCAAAAATTCCATTTTGAAATCATAAAAGCATGATTCATTATATATTTTACAGGGATTTTATAGCTTTTATATGTGTTCCCATTGTGCTGTAGGGTTGTATGAAATAAGCATTTTGTCATTACCGGTTTGAATGCCAGCTACCAACAGTCAGTTGTTGCATTTGGAGAAGATACAGTTGCATCAGAGTCACTGTGATGGTTCATTAATGGACATCTGAAAATAAACTTATTAGCTGGGTATGTCTGATTGACTTGTCCATTAGCTAACATTTAACTTGATGTTTGTGGGGTATGTGTGCAGTCTGACTTTGTTGGGCAGGCTGTCTAGACTGAGTGCATTTTATGTGTGTAATTGTAGATGTTCATGTGTGCTTCTCCTTGTTTTGGAGTGTCTGAGTGTGTGCCCTTGTCATCGTATGCATATCTGTATTTGTGTGAATGAGTGGGTCCTCTCCTCCTTGTCTGTGTTTGTGTGTGTGTGTGTGGGTGGATGGGTGTGTTCCCCTGCTGCCAGTGTCTCAAGGGGAAAAACATTTAGTCCCAGCACAGTTTGATAATCCTATCTCATCTCTGTCTCGCCTCCTTGTCCCTTCACTACATTCCTTCTTAATACTAGAGTGTTTAAGGGTACTTGGCACTATTCTTTCTCCCCCCCTGCTTCCCTCCTCCTCTTCCTCCTCCCTCCTCCTCTCCCTCACTCACTCCCTCGGTGCTGTCCATCAAGCCCTGCCTATAGGAATTGGAACAGCAGCCTTTATCGGCCTGTAAGCACCTCACATTGACATACTACCCCCTGTCTGTCGGCCAATGTTACGGCTACAAGGCTGGAGTTTGGACCCAGAGAGCACGGCCTTGTCAATATTATGGCTCACTAATGGATAAACTCTCACTCCAAGCTTGGCAGTACAGACATTTATTACATTTTGGGGGTGGTGCACTTGTAAAAATAAGCTCCATAGAAAATCCACACAACACTTTCATGTCAAGGAGGGAATTGTGAATGAATACAGATGGGAAATCATATAGATATCCTCTGTAGTGATATAAATGCCTGGTGGCAGTATTGACGAGAATCAGCGGAAGTGTATGTGTGTGAATGATGCGTCTGTGACTGGCCTGGCTCGGCCCTATATGAATACTTGCTGGCCAGAGAGACGTGTCGTCATGTCAGGCTGAATGATGTGTCTGTGGATGGGACCTGAATGGGGCTCTCTGTTTGTTCTCTCTTTCTGTGTGTGTGTGTGTGTGTGTGTGTGTGTGTGTGTGTGTGTGTGTGTGTGTGTGTGTGTGTGTGTGTGTGTGTGTGTATGTGTCTCATTCTCTCTCTGTTGCTCTCTTTCTCACTTGAGCACATGCACACAAACACACACTCACACATGCACCCTTCTGGGCTGTGAGAGGAGTACCAGACACAGGCTAGTGTCCAATTAGACCCCCTCCCTCCCCCCCCCACCTCCAAACACCACAGAGAAGATGGCCAATTGTATTTCCTCTGTGTCACCAACTGTTCCTCGCAGCATAATCTGTCTCCCATATTTTGGGACAGTCAGACAGAGAATTCTCTAACGATAGTCCTGGGGCAAAAATAAAATTGGATTTTGACGTCTTTTTGGAAGGGCTTTTTCCCTTCATAGTTAAATGTGCAGTATTTTCGTTAGCTTTGTTTTGATGGGGAGTTTTATGGTTTTCCAGGTTAGGTTGAGAGATTAAAAAAATTAATTGGAGTCTAACCCATTATAAACCTATTGTCAAGTACAGTTGGCTAGGATCTTTGTCTTGCCACATGAAAGCGCTGTAGCCTATTTGTTATCCTGTCTGTCTAAAGACTTGAAAGTAAATTGTGTCGGAGGTTAGGAACTTATTGCACAATATAATATTTGAACTCTAGTATGTTGTAATTGACACTTCATTAGAAAGATAGTATCAGTGACTGACGGCTTGATGGTTTTCATCTAAGTTCCCTTTTTCTTTTTTGGGGGGGTGGGTTGGGGGGGTTCTTCCATGCTGCATTAAGACAGTAATTGCTTACAAGTATGTAATTAACCCTTTGGTAATGCACCACAGAGCTGCATATTGATGTTTGCCAAAGCAATGGCAGAAGAGATCTGAAGTGAGGATCTCCAAACAATAGACACACTGAATTCTATGGGGAGAAATCAATATGTGTCACAGCATACCAGTTAATGAGAAGCTTTGTTCTCCTCTGAATTGGTTTACTCAGCACATGTGTGACGCCTACACAGGAGATATATATATGTGTGTGTGTTTTTGCATGTGTGCACACACCCTGCTGCGCAAAACTTCTTTTTTCATCTTGGCAGCCGTCCTATTAAGCTGTCACGTGCTTTTATAATGGGGACCAATACATGTACATACTATATCACAGTCGCACCACTTTCATTTTCTCCCTCTAGCTTTCTCTCATGGTTCCTTTCATCTTTTTCTCAATCCTTCTCTCTCTGCCTGTTTCTGCCTCCAGCTCTCTCCTCCCCTATCTCTATGCTTCACTCTTAAGCTGCCAAGCACATAACTTTATCTGGGTGTGTTTGTGTGGGGTCGGGTAAAAAAAAAAAAACAACAACAACAAAAAACTACTGTTGTGACATTGGAATGACCTCTGAGCAGGGAAATAAACTAATAAACTGAGAGGGAGACATGGTATGTTGCTAGATGGGAATCAAGGAGACATGGAAAGTCACCAACATACCGCAAGGTTTG
This sequence comes from Myripristis murdjan, assembly GCF_902150065.1. Taxonomy (NCBI): domain Eukaryota; kingdom Metazoa; phylum Chordata; class Actinopteri; order Holocentriformes; family Holocentridae; genus Myripristis; species Myripristis murdjan. The sequence continues at coordinate 11,334,569 of NC_044002.1, forward strand.
CCAGACTGCTCGTTTTGATAAGACCATATTAGGCGTTTCTCCCAGGTCTCTATGATTCATATGGAGCCGTGAGTCTGATATATAAACAGCTCTCTTTGATGCAGCGGCAGATGACACGCTGTGGCATATTGGCTCTTATGTTTGCGTGTGCCAAGCCGAGCATGACAAGCAATAAATTAGTTTTGTTTCAGATGCATGAAATGATGAGAAAATTGCAGACAGTCTTAGGGCATTTTTTCCCTCTCACTCTCTCTCTCTGTCTCTCTTTCACTCTCTCTCACTCGCTCGCTCTCTTGCTCTCTCTCATTTGCTCTCCCGCCGACGCCTTAAGTCCACGCAAGGATTAGGCCCCTAATTCTGTTTTCATCCTGCCTGTCGCAAGGAAGCATGGGTATGCATGCTTAAGTATGCGCGCTCAAAACATTCTGTGTTATTAATCTGTATCAAGCAGTATGTTGGGTGCTCTCAGTCTCTGTTGTGAAAACTTCACTACATTAAACATGGTGTTATGTGGCCCATAATTCATCCCATAGGAGCTCCTGATCATGCAAACAGCACACAGTGTGACCTCAGAGCACTTTTAACCCATGGGCTGTTTCCTTATCACTCCACGCCTGCAACATCAAGGCACTCTTCCATTCTTTTTAATTGAGACTGTAGGTGGTGAACCATGCTCTCTGGCAGTATGTTGCTGAAGCGTGCAACTATAATGGATTGCAGCATGTTTTAATAGAAGCTTATATCAGGCTTACTACAAATTATGCCTCTTTGCTACACAAATTTGCATATCATGGTTGAAAGTCTGGCTGTTGATGTAAGGCATTCTATATTCTAAAATGAATGTCCTCATGTTGTTGATTAATGCTTTTAGTCTTAACTTCTTCAGCAACAGTATAATCACGCCAATAGCGGCATAAGTTTTAGTATAGCACTACTGAAACTGCTCTTACCAAGTGACTGCATTATTACAGATTTAAATGAGTTGAATTAGAGTTCTGCTAGGGTTGCCAGGTGATGGCACACTCCTGTGGGGATGGATTAGTCTTGACTATGTGTGAAATCCACTTACAGTGTAATTACTTTATATTAAGGCCTTGCTATTGATACAGATGAGTATCTCTATTTTTTGCAAAACTGTATTTATTTGCTAGCCTCTTGTATTATGTATTGTTTGTGCACTTCATTTTAATAATGGAATGGCATCTATATTTTAGTGTACCGTATTAAAGTGACATTTCAGAGTGTTTTTTGTTGGTCTAAGTGAGTTTAATACATCCATCAAGTTTGGTTCATTAACTCCTTACCTGTTGCGGGAATGAAAGCTTTATCGGGAGTTTGCTGCTCCAGAATGAATAGGGTAGATAGAGACTGGAAAACAACTCTTTTAGAGAGGTGTCATAATACTAAAAAATGTCTTAAATGAATTACAACAACACACATTTATTTTGGTTTCACTTTCAGCACTTTTTTGTTGCAGTCCTCGGGTGTCAAAAATCGTAGGCATTTTGTAAAATTCTGAAATTACGTAGATGCATTATGCTAAATCTATTTTAATAAACTGGATTCTGGATTCTGTTTTGAAACTGTCACCTGATTTATTATATAACGTGTTGTATTGTCTACCCAGATGTTATGCATTAGGTTATATTTTAAGCCATTCATACATTTTTAGTAATTTCTGTAGACTATTGCAATGTTGTGTGTTACAAATAGATATGTATCACAGTGTGAAGTCGTTCCAAATGCCTAGTCCTAATGTTTGTCATCAGGCCAGGTCGTCTCTGAAAAACAGAATTGGTTGTTAAATGACTAATCTTGTTCATCAAAGGTTAAATAAAATATAGAAAAAATGCACAACATGGATGCCTAGTAGGAAGGAGAATTGTCATACTAGCAGTGTTGTCCAGATGACCAGAGGATTCATGGATGATGACAGGCCTCATCAGTCTTATCAGTCTTTCACTCCCCTTAAACTCTCTCCCTCTGTTTCCCCCTCTCTCTTCCTTGTCCCCTCACTCATCTCCTCCCGGCTCAGAGTGTCAGTGGTGTCAGGGGGCATCAGTATGCAGTGTTACCACAGTAATTGTGACACAGTGGGCTAAGGGAAGACCCCTGCTGAGCTAAAGCCAGAAGGGGGGAGATTCTGCTTTGCTGTAATATCCTCCCCACATCCCCCTACCTTCTCTCTTCTCCCCCTCCCCTCAGGGTATATCATAGTCGAGCAGCAAAATGTTGGGGATGTTACAGAGAGATTTAACAAGGCTTACACAGGGTATTTTCATGTTTTTCTTCTCTGTGTGCTACTCCCTTTTGAGTTAGGGATTTTGCCTTTCTTGGGTAATTTTTTTTTCTGTCGATGGGATTTGGAATGGCTTGTGTCTGTGTGAATGTAGTGTTGCCTGATTGACTCTTAGCCAGGGCCCAACTCTCGCCAAGTGCTAGGAGAAGTTTTTTTTTTTTTTTTTTTGCTCTCCTGGAATAAAATAAGCATTTCACATGTGATTCTGGCTAAGCCTGGGACTTTTCATCATTGCTGGGTATTGATTTTCAATCACTGTGATTAAACCTGCCAGGAAAGGGGTGACTGCACCAGAATGTGAATGTTTTGGAGTTCACCCCAGGAATTTGCTTCAGTAGGCCCCTCCTTATCTTCTTAAACTGGTGAATCATTGCTAATCGGAAGGGCTTGTTTACTCACACATGACATCATCTTTCAACTTTTACACGCATGCTTGATTTGTGTCACCTTTTTCACCCTGTCCTATTTTCAGGGTTGCTGGGATTGAGATCTATATAAAATGCACTTTGAGGAGTTGCCTCATGCTGTATTCTCAAGCATGCATTGATGTGCGACTAAGAGTGAAGAGAGGATCTATTAAATCTTTCCATTATAGTGACACACACCATCCCTACCTGCCGCCCACGCAACTAACTGTGTTCCTATGGCAACATGATTTGTCAACTCAGAACCTGTCTGCAGACATTGTCTCCAGTGCTGTCCTTCCCTTGACACATACCTGGAGCCATGAAAGAGACATGATGGATTGACATTGAGATGCACTTTTGACCATTCATGTGACAGTAAATGGATTCAGAGGATTCGTTATTGACATTTTTATCTGCAGTGGATAGAAAAGTTTTGATACTTGCTGACTTTCTCAGCATAGAAGAGCATTTTGATATAGGTTTCCTACACTGGAAGGCACTTTACCTCACTGCAAGTTTACTTTGGAAACAGTGACTGATGGAGTGTGCCTGGTTAGGCGATTATTATGTACACTACCCTGAAAAGTACATTTTCCCCCCAACATTTTTTTTTTTCATTTTTCAGATTTCAGAATAGTGTGCACTGGACAGAGTCAAGAAAGATAGTAGAAAATGGAGGTGATGTACAAACACTTTGCAAACCCATGATAATGCAGGAGTGATTTATGTGCCACCACGAGGTCAAGCAGTACCTATTATCGCCAAGACTACCTTCTTTGACTGTTGTAGCCCTTGTAAACATTTCATTCCTCGTGGTCCAGTATTTTTTCAAAAGGGTGTAGAATACGCACTCCTTTATAAGAGGTCTGGGTAATTTATTTGTTTTTCATGACTAAACGTAAAGGGCACAGTAGAGGAGACAGAGGAGAAAGCATCCTACAGGTTGTGACAACAAGCTGAGAGAGGAAAGGTAAGCCATGTCATTGCAATGCATCAAGCATTCCCCCTATCATTTTTTCTTCCCTTGGCTCAGGAAAGAGGCTGTCCTCTCTGAGTCTACAGATGTAACTGTGGAGAAAGCACCAGTTCTGAGCAGCGTTTTCATCCCTCCCTCCACACTCCCCTCTCTTTGTGTCCATCCGTTCTGCACTGTCACAGTGATCCTTCCAGCTGAGCTTTGATTGGGTTGTTCTGGGCCCACGGGCAAATTTGGCAACCAGATAGTTATATGGTGTGTGTGAGTGTGTGTGTGTATGTGTCTGTATATAAGTCAGTGTGTGTTTAAGAGGTTTTTCTGTGTCTGCGGGAAAAGCAAAGCGATGAGGTAAAGCTTGCAGAAAATCAAAGTGTAAAAACAGCCACGACCAACTGTGGAGAGACGAAAGCAAAGGAGGAGGAGCAGGAGGAAAAGGGAGGAAGGGGGGAAAATGCTGGATAACAGTTTGCATCCTCTCCTCTGTCACTGAGAACCAAGGCTGAGATGGCTAGAAAGCATGTCTGTTGTGTTTATGCCAAGGGCTTTGAGGGAGAGGGTGAAAGGGAGAAGGAAAGTCTGTTGAGAGACAGAGGAGGTGAGGAAATGGATGTAATGGAGTGTAAACCCACCTAAATCCAAATAAGTTTATCCACCTTTCAGTTTGTAAACTGGCTTAACTGTCTTTGTCAAGCTGATGCTCAAGCACCTTTTCCTTTATGGTTTAAATTCATAGTGGTCATTATAGAAATTGCTGTTCAACATGTAAATTGCATAAAATTAGGGTCTTTTAAGCAAATACAGCCTTAAATTAATGTTATTCTGAAATTGCAGTGGTCATGATATCACTGGTGACGGGAGAGTTCCCAAACCATAACCAATGACGTCCAGAGGCTTTCAATAATGAGTGAATAATTCTACTAGGAAGTGTATCGCTGTTACTATTTGTGGCAAGGTGGACTATTCTCAGACACACTCTCTGTATTCTTATTAAATATCCTTTACTCTTCACATCCCACCTCTTTTTGCTGCAGTATTTCCTGCCTCTACAACTTGCTGAACTTTGTAATCTAAATGACTGAGCAACGTTTCAGCCCTGTGCTTCTTTGCAGTTGACTCTTTTGCAAATACTTTGGCACTTCCTGTTGAGATTTCTGGACACTTGGAACTGGTGCTTTGCAGCAACTGGCGTCTGGACCAATCGAGTCTTCCTGTCTGCACATTGAGTTGTGAATCAAAGTAATGTCACGTTGCCATAGTGGACAGCATGATGTCATGTTACAAGGCCAATGGGAGCCGCGTAGCAATGGTGGTTGTGTGTCTGTGACACCGTACACTGTCAGTGGTTTACCTTGGGAAGTAATCTGTGTGTGTGTGAGAGAGAGAGTGTGTGAATGATACTGTAGCCTCTCCTAGAATGATGACAGAGTGGATTTATGAGTCAGTGAGTCATTTAATCATGGCCATCATCCCACTGGAGCTCTCTTCCCTCCCTCCTTTCAGATGCGTCTTTGTGCCCCAGGCCAATACAGCCCAAATATGTTGTCGACATTAGTCCTGTGGTTGCAGATTTATGGGCGGATATGCTGCCGTGCTCCTTAATTTCACATATGCCATGCACAGACACATGCACACACTCACACACGCACACACGAACACAAACAAACTCAGATATAGGTGAGAGCAGGGTAGAGGTGAAGTCTGGAGTAACTGGAGATTCTTAAATTCAGACTATCTCCTACATTTATGAAACTTCATAAATAACAATGAGCGCCCTAAGGCATGGGATGGTCGAATCCATGTTTCTCTTTGTGGTGAGCAATGATTGGACGGTGTCTATAGCATAAAGCCAGAAGATGAGGAGAATGTATTTTTAGATGTGTATCTGTGATAATTAGTGTAAAACAAACTGAATACAATAAAGACGGGGTGAGAGAGAGAGATCAGAGAGGGAGTGGGCGAGAGAGTGTGAGCTGAGTTGGTGAAGCGGCCCTGGGGAATGAGCTCATTTATTGAAGGGATTGATAGCTCAGGGAGGGGGCACCCTACTGTGCAAGGTTCCCCTATTAGCACTGGCTGGCTTTTGGTGTGCATATAGTGTACATATGTGTGTGTGTGTGTGTGTGTGTGTGTGTGTGTGTGTGTTAGTATGTGTTTTACCTTAAGCAGCTCCAGGGACACTGGGCTTTCCCTCCATCCCCAAAGTGTAGGATGCAGAGTGATTGTTAGTGTGTCTCTGTGTTCAAACACCTTACTGGAGATGGGTTTGCCATTTTTCCTTTTCATGAATGGCTCCCATTGTGCACTGATTCCACTTTTTTTCATACTGAGTACATGTATGAGTCATCACCTTTGTATACTTGCCTGTACCAAGTTCCAAATTACTCAGTTGATAAAACTTCCACATTTTTGTCTCATTCTAGTGTTCAGTATTTTCACACTTTGTGGTTGTTGTTAAGTACACGTTACAGTGCAACAAGCTGTTTACATTTTGTGTTAACAAGTCTCTGTCACATCTTATTAGCTTAATAACATCACACATGTTTTTCTTTTCTCAACAACCTTGCAAATTATCAGAAAACTGATTGCAGCACTGGAATCAGCATTAATTGTACATGTACCATGCAGTTTACATTGTCACTCACTTGGCATAATGGTTTGTGTATCCATGCATTTTTATAAGTATTGTAGCACCCCTACTACTTATTAAAAGTGACATTGTTTTCAAGCCTCTTGGCATTGCTAAAACACAGGCTCAAAGGAGATGCAGTGTTGCAATTACAAACTATTATCAGCAAGTATTATGGCATCTCACAAATATTAGTGTAGATGAATAAATTCTTTGCTTACTAGACATTTAGTTAAAGTGGAGTATGCAGGATTGATTCTGTTGCATGTGTATGCACACACTGTACATGTTTCATGTCGTTAAGGTTTGGATAGGGGAGTGAACTTGATGTGAACTAAGTATTTAGTGCAGTCAACACATTGTTTCATCGCCGTCATCTCTTATGGTAATGTCATTAGTGTTTTTTCACTTGCTTGGCACTACCTGAAAGCTTTGGCTCTGACTTTCTCTGACCTTTTCAGGAAATGACATATTTCCACTTTTGCTCATTTATCTTGCCAGCTCCCTCTCTCTCCTCTCTCTGTCTTTGCTTCTCTCTCAGGCAGTAGTTATAATATAGCACCCATCCCTCTTCACAGAGTGTGTTTGAAAATTGGATCTCTCAGCAGCTGGAAGGGCACTTTTGACACATCCTGTCAAACTATTCATTTTTCAGTTTTCTGAGACCATTACTGCAGGGCAGCAAATCTCTGCAGGTGTCGACGTTCTGTCTTCACTAGCATGTCCCACATTCTCCGTCTTTCCCATATACCCTTTTCTTAGATAATTTACAGTGGATGGGGTTGTGAACACAGTGACGCAGCATGACATATTATTTTTTATGAAAGGAAAGTGGCAAGTCCACTCATATTTTTATTCCTAATTCAGACAGCAGGTAAGTCAAGAGTGAGTTGGAGTAGGGGAGACACATTAGAGAAATATGTGGCTAGGCTTGATCCTTGGCTAGTGGGGGCATGTTAACCTCTCAGCTATCTCTGGGCACAGCATGACCTTCTGCTTTAAGGACGAGAGTACTGAGAGGAACGAGACTTGATATTGTGTTCTGTATTGATACCTTAGCGTTCCCTTTCATCTGGTAGTGTTAGATATGACATGTAACCATGTGCCAAATGGACTTTGGACTGTGACTCTGACTGAATTGTTAGAAGCTCTGTATGTAGGATCCATTCTCAAGCTGGTTTTAACATCTTGTAGGATATATACTATTAGTTAAACTACTTTAATTATGTATCAGCCATGTATTTCAGAAACCTCCGATCTCAAGGAAAAAACAAAATACATGGTAGTTCAATTTCTCACTCATGCCCATGAACTCTTGACATTTTTCAAAATATACTCTTAATTATTAGCTCCTTTCAAGGGATTAGACAGACATTCTCTACATTTCAGAGGGATTCAAATGTGAATTACTCAAACAAAACAAATTACAAATGAGGTGGGCACTGCGGACTTGGATGCTGGTCGGCTGACCTCCTTTCCAGTTGTGTGTAGTAAACCAGTAAACGAGATCTTTAAGACTCTTCCTCATCACCACTATGGATTATAAGGAAAGGCTGTAATCCATGAGGCTGTAGCCGACCAAATCAACCATGGCACTGATGAGACTTGCAGATGTGCACGCTACCTCTCTTTTTGTGTGTGTTTGTGTCAGTGATAGAATAGGAGAGGATAGGATAGGATAGGGTGGATTAATATGACTGTTTTAGTCCAAATCCATACCCTTTGTACTGAGCTCATCATCATAGCACACATGCTTATACTTAACCACGCACACACACACACACACACACACACATACGTGAACACCTCACACACATCCTCACACACTGACTCATACCGCACACAGACACACAAACAAAAAAACAGTGTGAGAGATGGAGGGAGAAATTAAAGCAGCAGTTTAACGTTTTATTATAATCACCACAAAGCCTTGTGATTATCAGGCATTCATGTCTAAGAAGTTAATCTCAGAGGTCAAGTCTGCTGTAGCTCTGTTCAACAACATTAAGAGAGAGAGAGGGAGAGAGAGGGAAAGAGGGAGAGAGGGAGAAAGAGGGAGAGAGAGGGAGAAAGAGGGAGAGAGAGGGAGAAAAGGCCAAAAGAAAAGGGATGAGAGGGATGACTGATGATCACTGGCTTGATTTGTAATGATGCAACAACCCAACTCTGAACTGGGGCAGGCCTGATCTTGTTTGGGGCAGCTCGGCCAGAAAACCCGATTTGGTCAATGGACGACTTCAGAAGCAGCTATTTTGGCATGTAGAGAGAGTTGGGTTTTCCTTGTCTGGCGCCACACAAGCTGAAACCAGTTTGACACAAGCAACATGTAGACATGTGTTTACAGTGAGTAATTGCGCAATGTCTGAGAGTGATTGATGAAGTATTACAAGGTGTTGAAACCCATTTGATGACAGTAGCGCTATTCAGACGGGATTAGTTTTACGGGGGCATGTAAGTTAATGTTGTTTTTCACAGACTTTCCCAGTGATATTAGTCTTGTCTGAACTGATCAAGCCTGTGTTTTTCATGGGTGCCCTCAAGTCATTACTCGGGAGCAAATTAGGTACTGTTTTTTTTTTTTTTCTTGTCAAACTCAGAGCTCCTTCAATCAGTTTGACCCTGTCCAAATGTAAACCTCTGTATGGAAACAGACAGGTTTTTTCGCAGAAGTTTTGACCATTATCAGATACCATTGACCCTGACTTATTTTGAATTCTCCTAGCTAATTTTTGAGTTATTTTGATGCTTTGGGAGGTACAAACTGAGGCACTGTAATGTGTTTGGATGAATTTCTAAATATGTTTTGTCACATGTGAAACTATAGCACTTTAATATGTATAGATGTATACTAAAATCTGGCACTTAAATGTGTGTGAATGCGTTTCTAACTATCTGCTTGCTGTAAGTATTTTCATATTGTATCTTTCTTATTGTATGTTGAGTGTGCAACTAAAATACCTTTCACTTTGTCCTTATACACTGCTGTATACTGCACCAACCATTGGCTGTTAAGAACATATTAGAGCAATCTATCCTTTGTTTTACTGCCATGGTTAGCCTAAAATACCTACAGGTTACACTGCCTGCTGGGATTTAATCTTCAGACTGCAAAAAACCCCACAAAATGTTATGGAAAGATTCCAATCCTCCATGCTTCTCAGATGGGCGACTGTAGTGACAGCTTCAGGTAGCCCCCCCTATCAAAATTCTAGATATTCTAATACCATCTGAAAGTGTATATGAAATAACAGACATCCTGTGTTAGTAATTAAATCTGAAATGTTGGTTGGGAAATGAAACCCGTCCAAATAGGGTTAATGAGGATCAGTTGGTAACATTATGATTCACTCAGTGCTTAAAATAATGATTATTTCCTTTCTGCGGTAAATTAAGGGGGTGAAAATTGTAATTTGTATATAGTAATTTTGTAATAGGCTACTATCGAAGATGTCCTGCTGACTATAGCTGTACTAAGTGTTTTGAAAGTAAGATTCAGTTGTTAGCTGAACAATAGGCCTGTGTGTGTTGTTCAAGGTCACAACAGTGGTGCTGTTGTGGAACATTTTGTTCTACATGCACACATTTAACTACAAGCTATACATTGTTTTTTTTTTCACAGCTTTTCCATTAGGCTAATCTGCTAGATCTGAACGTATTCAAATGTTGGGTTGGCGGTTTCCACATGGTGTCCCTCAAGGCACCAACAGTCACTGGCTTGTCTCATCTGGGATCCCAGATACCCAGCCCTTCTGTACCCTTCCCTTAGGCTCAGAGCATGTGTGTGAAGTTGTGTCTTTGTGTGTGTCTTGTCAGTGCATGTCCTGCCATTTCTCTTTCCCTTACTTCTTCTGTCAATTAACTATGTCATTCTCTCTTGATCACACAACCTACTTTCCTCCACCCATCTTGCCCCTTCTCTCCATCCTTGGGCGATCAGCTTCACAAGTTCATTCCCTCAGCCCCATAACCTCTGCTGCACAGCCTCACTTTAGTTGTTTATTATCAGTTGGCAGCATAAAATGTGCTGTGTGCAGAATGAAGCGTTATGATCCCTGATTTATCACCTGCCTCAATGGCACTGACATGCCTGGGTATTGCTAGCAAGAGAGGGAGGGAATGGGGAGAGGGGCAGGGAAACAGGGCCATGAGAGAGAGGGAGAGGGACAGGGAGGGTAAGAAAGAGCAAGAGTTAATAGGAAAAGAAGAGCTTTGAGGGCATCACCTCTGCTGGAAATCAAATTTACCACTACTCACCTGGCCAATTGTGAGGAAGCCTGAGCTTATTTCAGCCAAGGAGGTCACAACACATGTATGTGTGTGTGTGTGTGTGGGTGCATGCTTGGAGGGGGGTTGCTAGTTATAGTTCTATGTTTTTGTGTGTGGATAGCTTTCATTGTTGTGAGATGGTGTTTTTTGGACTCACATAGACATGTGTTCATAAGGAGCGTTGAGTAAGGCCACAGCACTGCCTCATAAATAACGCAGAGAGTCAAACCATTTCATCCTCTTTAATCAAAACACACACAAACACACGCTAACCAACACAACACACACAACGCATGGACTCGCCTCGTCTCAGCCTCTCCATTGTAACACACTGCAGCAAAACACCCAGTCATTTCAGCTTCAAGCAAACTATAACTCATGATTAATTACTGTGTCAAGAGAAAAAGGGGTACTGGAAACCAGAAACGAGAGAAAAAGAGCAAGCAGGGGGGTGGGGTGGGGTGGGGTGAGGGGGGTTCATGAAAGGAGATGCATAAGAGCTGAGGGAAGGCTGGCAGCAGATAGAGGAAAGGGAAGATGGAAGAAAGGCAGGATGGCTGGATGGAGAAAGAGAGGGAGGATGTGTTGGTAGTGAAGATGGGGCTGGTCGCCTATGGAAGCAAGAGCTGATTTGTCTACACGGCCCTGCATTCCTGTCTGCCCGTTAGCGCAGGGAATAAGGGAATTGGGAGAGTTAGAGAGAGAAATAGAGAGAGAGAGAGAGCTAGAGGCTTTGAATTTGTTGTATGAAAGCAGCTGTCAGACAGTGCCTAGCAACACCGTTTAAGAAGGATTCTCGGCTGCATTTATAGTAATTACTGCAAAATATCACTCTGCTTTTCTGATTCTGAATGAGACTATACCACAATATGGCTATTACCAGGGGGCAGTTTGAAGGATGATAGAGATTATATCTTCTTTGTTAATACAAAATATGTCATGTATCCATCTTGTTAAATATACATTAAAGGGGGAAATTAAAGCCCTGCTGCTGTGATTTCATCACCCTATTTGAATTTTTAAGCGTTTCTGAAAACGCTCCATCTCAAAAAACGAGTGGGATTTTCACAGTCGTCATCAAAAGCAGTCAGGATTGGGTGTGCTGGCCACCAGGGGAATTAGGGTGGTCATTCAGCTGCACCTGTGTCAATTGGCAGGAGTTAGTCATTAGGCTGATTTTGCATTGTAAACCAATGACTTGCATGCATGGCCTGTTTGGAGAAAGTCCAGATATCTTGTGATATCACTGGAGGTGGACTTAATGGACTTTCATGAATGTTATTCAGTCATATCCTTTGACAGAGCTATGGACTAAATGCAACATTATGATGTTTTGTTATTTATATGAATTCATATGAATATATATTTAGTAATACCACCTAACATTGTCTGCATTGTGTACAGTAGATTCACTAAAGTAAATGAGCTCTTATATCAAAATTATCATCTTAACGTCATTATTTGCTCCTTGTCTGTGATTACAATCCCTAATGCTCCCTGATGAGTTGTTTGTGTGTCTTTGTCAGGACTCGGTCATCCTAATTGAATCGCAGGCCTCATCAAGTTCCCTCTGTAATGCCCTCTCAGGTCCCTGCTGTGTCCTCTATATCACTAAGGCCCCTCCCATGCAGGAAGTCGGCCACAGTCTAACCCAATAAGAGCGAGGCGCTGATGGCGGACCAGTGGACTCTTCAACAGTCCTCCTAATGACATTAGAGCCTCTCGATCCCCGCTGATGATAACACACTCCACCAATCTCAGCCCGCATCAGCACCCACTGCACAAAGGCCCAACCCGAGCCAAGAGTGTGTGTGTAGAGTTTGTGTGTGTGCGTGTGTGTGAGTGACGGTGACCTTAGCCTGGATCCAAGGACTGAATGAGTGCTGTACTCCCTCAAGGACTGTGTCCTTCTCCGTTCTTGTTGCAGTGTGGTAATGTAACCGCTGACATAGGAACCGAAGACGCAATGCAGATAGACAATTATTTCTGTATAAACTCCTACTAGAAGGCCTTGGCTCTGTTTGTGTATGTGTTTAGGAAAGTGAGTGAGTGCGTTTGAACCTCAGCTTTCGAAGGAGGATTAGTAGGTCTCAGATTTGAAAGAGGAGTGAGAAGGAGAGGAAGAGTGGCAAAGAATGAAAGAGATGGAGCAAGAAGAGGGGACGGGCAGATGTCAGCTATTTCTCTGAAATCCAGAGGGGTTGTCCGGTTGGATCTTTGCCTAGACCCTTGCTTTGAAACTCTAGGAGAGAGAAAAGGATGAGAGGGAGAGATAGAGAGCTAGCCAGTAAGAAAGAGAGCCAGAACAAGGCAGCAAGAAAGAGAGCCAGTGCCAGTATGTGAGAGAGAAAAATGTTAGTTATATTTTATGCAGTATAATACACACCGTTACTAACAACAGGGTCAGATATTGCTGGGTATTCTTCTATCGTATTGTTTTAGGATGTGTTCATGCTAAACACGAGTGGTTCAGTCATGCTCTGGTGTATTTAGCCTCCTCCTTTAGTTTGGTTCATTTGGCAAGGTGAGAACAATTCCATTCGAACTTGGGCGTGAACCAAATACCTGCACCAGTATGCCCCAAAATGTGGGTCTTGGTTTTCTTCCAAGTGAACTGTAGTGCACTTTGTCACAAGTGGGGGGTTAATTGTACCAGCTACAGCAAATCACCCCAAAACATAGGGTTTCAAGAATATGTTTATTGTTTGACTGTTGTCTATACGGTTTTATGGGAATTGGGAGATAGATGCTGACATCTGATGGCTTGTAGTACCACATGTTTGGAAAGCCTAGCATAACAAAATGAACCAAGGGCAAACTGCAGGCTCGACTGATGCTTATATTCAGCTATTTCTTCAAGTGCACTTAGCTGGTATGAACACCAGGAAATATAAACTATGACAAAAGAGCACGAAAGAGCTCACATTCAGTTAAAAAAAAAAAAAAGTATACATGAATGTTAAAGATGAAATTTAAGAATGTATGCCTCAGTTTGCTTGCAGTTGGGCAGCATGAACCTAAGCAAACCAAATGACAAAATGCAGGCGCAGGAAGTTTTCAACTGTGGTTTGGTTGAAAGGACACAACCTGGGTGTGATCACACCTTCAGATTCATTTTGCTTTGTCCAGCTAGTCAAGTCAAATCATCAACAACATAGCAGCCTGTTCCAAGTCTCTTCAACACAGATCAATTTATCACCACTGCCACAGCTCCCAAACAATTTCTCTGAGAGGTGGAGAAGGCATGAACTGTGAAAAATATTCATCTTAGCCATAAAGCCTAGTATTTGGTTTTAAAGAAGTGAAGTGATTTTTCTTTAAAGAAGTAAAAAAAATCTGCCTGCGGGGTGATATAAATTCATGTGTAGATTGTGCACGCAGATTTTAAGACTTTGAACTAGCGTAAATTGTTTGGCTCATGAATGCTGGGATGATTGCTTCATCTGTACCACGTCATTTTTCAGTCTTTCAGTCACTTTTCTGTCATTCATATAATATCTACCAAGTTGACAGTACAATTCCAAGCCTTTCTTTGTAATATCAACGGCTCTGTTATGGATTAGGCCCCCTAACCCCGATCTAGCCGGTATCTGGTGACAGTAATCCATGCTGCTAATCCATGTCTTGATGTAAACGCAGAGGATACCCTGTACCATCCTCCCTGTCCCTCCTTCCTCTTTTCTACTGCTGCCTTCCTGAGAAGACCAAATGTACCATCTGGTTTATATGTATATCAGCAGGGGTCAGCTTAATGCCTGAAGACAGGTTTATGTGCAGGTTTGTCTGGGCTGTGCAATTAATAATAGATAATAGTATATTACAATTTTCTGTTTCCACACCTGATAATCATGTAATTTTGTGATACCGATGTGTGTGTTATGAAGTGATACTGTGGTGTGTATCAAGCACTTCAGTGATGCATGGCTAAACACAACCTTTGAATGTGCAACATGCATTCATGTGATGAAACTGGAGGGACAGATGGAGAAACATGCAGCTCCAGTGGGAAAAAAAATAACAGATGAGCACAAAATTAGATATCAAATATAAAAAGTCTTTTTTTTTTTTTTTTTTTTTAGTTTTTTGGGGGGCATTTCTGCTTCATTTGATAGTGACAGTAGAGAGAGACAGGAAAGGTAGGAGAGAGAGAGGAGATAACATGCAACAAAGGGTCCGGGTGCTGCAGGAAAACTTCTCTAAAAGTTAATTGTTGTCTATTATTTTGGCTTTAGGACTGTATTTGCACCTAACAATGATAGAGGCTTGTAATTATTTATTTGCATTTTGACAGTAAGAGTGAGAGTCATACTTTATAGATGCTGCTACTTTTCTTCACTGAAAAACATGAAAATTCAGGCAATTTTATTGTTTCCTGAGGCCAAGACAAATAATTGTAGTTAATAATAGGGCTCGTTAAATGTTGATACTGCATTCATGCTGTCATTTCCTAGTTTTAAAGGCCTCATAACAGTTAAGGGATGCAATTTTCTGAACTTATTATATTGTTCTTATTGTTCTGTTATTTACATCTAGCTGCTTGGTCATCATAGCCTCATCACTCATTATTCTTTATTGAAAATCTCATTGTGTGAATATTTTGTGAAAACATTAAGTCACCCCCGCAATATCATCACAAAATCGTTATCGAGGCAGTTTTTTCCATGTCGCCCAGCCCTCGTTAATAACAGTAATCACAATTATAGGGACTATTTTGACATAATTATGCAGAGCCACTTAAATGGATAAATGGATATACATTTGCGTGCATGTTTCTCCATCTGCTCTCAGTGTCTATCCGAATCAGAATCAACTTTATTGGCCAAATGTTCTTATGCATACAAGGAATTTGACTCCGGTTTACAGAAGCTTCTGGTACTTACATGTGTCACTCAAAAAACCCAAAACAAATCAAACAAACAAACAGAAAAACAGCCTTGCCTTATAGTTGTGTGACAGCTGATCGTTACATCAATGTTTAAATGTTTCTGTGTGCATATGTTTGTCTGTGTATATACAGTATATATAAATCTGTATGCATGCACATACACACGGAGGTTTATCGTCATATTTGCTGCCAGGTTTGTCACCACTCTTAAGTAATTTTTAATTGTTTGAGTGTGTGTGTGTGTATGCTCTCCTAATTGTCAGTCAGAGTCGTCATAATGAGTTGACTCCTCCTGTGTTCTGTCCCATGCTAATGCTCTTATCCCTGTAGGCAGGATCAGTGCTGGGTGCATATGTGTTGTTGTTTGGGTTCTGTCCTTAGCTACAGCTTCTCCTGAGCCACATGCTTGGATAGTAAAAAGACTGGTGCTTTTTTCTACAGCCAGCAGCAAGCTGAAAAAGCCTCAGTTCACTTTGTTGTAGTTTAATTTGGGTTTTGCCAGTGTTCTAGTAGGGGGTATAATATGTTGTTGATGCTGCCAAGGTGTAATGCCAGTTTGTGTGTGTTTGTGCGGGGTGCAATCCTGCTCTTCTCTGTGTGGTTGTTGGGTGTTTTTTTATGCCAAAGTGTGGGTTTGTGTGTGTGTATGTGTGGTATTGTGTTGTGGGTCTGGGTGTTTATGTGTATGAATGTAGATTTTGTTTTGGTGAGTCCCTGCGCATATGTGTGTGTGTGTGTGTGTGTGTGTGTGTGTGTGTGTGTGTGTGTATTCTGCTGGGTGAATGCAGGGACACTGTGTTTTCCACTGTGTTTTCCCTCAGACCCAGTGAGTGGCTGCGATGCAGTGACGCTCGCTCCTCTGATCAGTGCCAGAGCTCAGTAGGTGGGGGGTGGGGGGTGCACTCCAGTCAGTAGTTCACTGATCTGGGGCACACATCTCTGTCTGCCTCTCTCTTGTTGCTCTGTCTGCATCTCTCCCCCCTTTTTCTATCTTACTCTGGCTCCCTTGCTCACTTGTTTGTTATGTCACTCTCAATCCCTTGCTCAGTCTCGTTAGTTTTCTCCATCCCTCTATCCCTCCCTCCCCTCCATCTCCCCATGCTTAGCAGATGGACACACCACTGAGTGACCTGATTGTTGCGGGGGCAAGACACGCTCATAACATCGCCACTGTTTCACTGAAACCCCCCTGAGCTTTGTTTCTTCCTCACTTTGCATGATTGTGTTCTGTTGAATTCTGTTGATTTTCTCAGTTTTGTTCTTCTTTCTCTCTGTCTCACATCTCTGTCATCCTTGTGTATTTGTATGGCAGTCAAGTCTGTTTACCTGCTGTGCAATTATCTCCATCTTTGTGTGCGAGTAAGTGTGTGATTGTCATTCATTCACCTCTATTCACCCCATGACAGATTACCCTAGATAAAAGTGTGCGAAGATGTTTTTTTCCCTCTATGAACATAAAGGATTATACCATAATTACCCTACTTCTTACTCACCCATAATCTCCTAATCCCATTTGACTCATAATGTTTTTATGAGTGTGATAGTTATTTTTGAACGTTTTTACACTCTGAGAAGTTAAGCTGTTTACCAAGGACTTTGACAGTTTCTTCATTTCCAACTCATTTCTTCGACATAAATGCCTCTTCTCCTTCAAACTATCAATAGCGAGAGATTATTTTGTCGAGGCTTGGTTTTTGTTGTGTCTGTTCCAATTGTCACGTCTGGCCTCCGTGCTTGATTCAGCGTTCGTCGCCAAAGCAAAATAGCTCCTGACATATTCATAATAGCTTTGGCTAATACTGTTGTCTCTGAAATTAGCTTTGCAGAATTTGGCCTCTAAAATTTTCATGTGAAATGTGCCAATCAGCAGAAGTTGCTCTTTGAGCTTTACCGATTGTTTATGTTTTGTCTGAAGTTTTAAGCAGTGTTTCTGGCAGCCAGACTAAATATATGTGTGAGTGACAGAAAATCTGTAGCTGGGTGAGGGAGGGGGGCGAGAAAGACAGTTTTTATTCATCCGCCCACTCGTCTCTGGTGTGCCGCCATGACGATGCCTCTTCACCTGTGACGCAGGGAACAGCTTTGACACCTCCAGGGGAACTAATCAATATTTACAAAGCTCCCCTTTGTCTTTCTCTTCTCTTCTCTTCTCTTCTCTTCTCTTCTCTTCTCTTCTCTTCTCCTGTCTCCTCTCCTCTCCTCTTCTCTGTTCATATTGTTTTGTGAGTGTTTTTGAACTGTGTCTGACTGTCTCCCCTGCAAAAAAGGTAAAGCCCTCAATTGGTGAAGTCACACAGTTAAAGATGTAAATACAGTTTGGGCTTCTCTCTGTTCTTTTATTGCCATCAAGTGATTCCTCCTGGATGGCTGGTGACAGCCTGGAAGGGCAGCAGAAAATTAAATGGAAATCAGAAACATCCCAATTATTTCTGTGTGCTAACAGCTCATACTTGGTTTTGAGTTCCACAGATGGACATGGACACACACACACACACACACACACACACACACACATACGTCTCAGTACTGTTTTTGCCCACAGTTATGCAGAAAAAAACAAACTGGGAGTGTGTGTGTGTGTGTGTGTGTGTGTGTGTGTGTGTGTGTGTGTGTGTGTGTGTGTGTGTGTGTGTCAGAGAAAGAGCATGGCACTAATCCATGAATTCATTAGCACTCTTGATGTGTATGTTGCCAGGAATGTGTGAGTATGTGTGTGTTTGATATCTGAGTAGATCTGGTAGTGGGTCCTGCATCTACCTTCAGGCCAGCCAGCCAGCCACATGCTCAGGTCACAGAAGTTACATCCCACTTCCCACTCAGCATCCTCTCTTGTTGAATTGGCAGTGGTAAAACTGAGCATGCCCTCATACCTGCTGCATGCACTGGCTAGTCAGCTGACTTATCAATGGACACTGAGTCCAGTCACATTTCACAACTCGGGGGGCATTTATGTGTATACACTCTGTATAGTGGTTTGTAATATGAAAACTTTTTTTTTTTTTTTTGGATCATTTTTTCGGCATTTTCTGCTTTTTGATTTGACAGTCACAGTGGGGATTTAGACAGGAAAGGCAGGGGAGGGGGGGGGGGGGTGACATGCAGCAAAGGACCTGAGGTTGTATTTGAACCCTGGTTGCTGCGAGGCCCTGGTACATGGTGCGCGCTCTTTACCGGTGAGCCACCGGTGCGCCCCCATGTTTTTGTTGTTAAACAGATTGAACACTGTTTTGTTGACATAAGCCCTCAGAAACCCTCAGGTGCTCCGGTAGTGGCCTTTTAATTGTCCCCTAAGTCAGAACCAAAACTTACGGTGAGGCGTCTTTTTATTACTACGGTCCACTTTTATTTTATCGTCATTTATATTTGAATTCTGCCTTTTATTTTGCTATTGTGAATCACTTTGTAAGCACTATGTTTTGAAAAGTGATATACAAATGTTAGTATCATTTATTATTGTTTATTATTATTATTATTATTATTATTATTATTATTATTATTATTATTATTATTATTATTATTATATTTGTTTTTGTTACTATAGTGCTGTAATTTGCACTCTTTCTCAGAGGGCGCCACTTTATGTGATATTCTTTTTAACACCAGTTTCATGCCTCATTATAATATGCATATGTAAGAGCAAGCACTAATGGCACACAACTGGATATAGATAAACGATGTGTTAGAATAATCAGGGCTTTCGTGTGTGTGTGTGTGTGTGTGTGTGTGTCTGATATATGAATCCTGAGAACCAAGGCAGGCTTTAATTAATGGCGCTTGATGATCAGCAGGCGAAGGCAAACAGCAACTAAACGACTCTGCCCCCCCATCAGAACGGATAATTGCATTTCACCAACAGATTCATGCCGCAAACACGCTGCAATCAGCCCACATGACGGGGATGTAATTTTTTCTGTAGGGCTTCAGTTTTTTTGTTTGCACAACTCCCCATTTATTTCTCCAAGGAGGCAACCAGGCTGCTGCTTATTTGTCAGTTTTTTTGTTTTGTTTTGTTTTGTTTTGGACGTTTGCTGTGTGTACATTGTGGAGTGTTCGCACTCTGGGAGAGAATAGGTGAATGTGAAGGTGGTGCAGCTATGGAGTCTGACGCTCTCTCTCTCTGTCTCTCTCTCTCTTTTCTCTACTCCTTCTTCCCACTGTGTCTCCCACCCTCCCCCCTCCTTTCCTCTTCTCTTTCGCTATTAATATGAACTGCTGAATAAAGTTGTTGAGGTATTTCAGAGGAGCACTTTGTTATGGCTGTCCCCCCCGCCAGGCAAATGAGAGGTGGGAGCTCCAGTGCTGTTCCCTGTGTGAGATTAATATTACAGCAGCTACCCTTTTATTTTTAGAGGAACATTATGGGCTCAGTGCCCTGTCATTACTCCTCAAGGAGCAGTAGCACCATGGACTACCTCTGTCCCTACTGCTATACCTCTCTCTCTCTCTCTGTGAGTGTGTGTGTGTGTGTGTATATATATACCCCTCCAAGATAATTTTTATTGCCACAGGTATGCTCTCTCTTTCTCATACTCACACATACACAAACACACACACTTGAACACACACCCCATCTTTTCTATCTTTGTATCTGTCTTTATCCCTCTCATCACCCTCACTGGGCCTCTTATCGCGCGCTGAGAGGCTGTCTTCTGTGTTCTTCTCTCTCAGCCTGTCAGGAGACGAAGGGGAGATTGGTCAGATTGCATTGAGGTTGCAGTTGACACAGTCACGACTTGTGATTGCTTGGATATCAATGTGAAGTGAGATCTGTGGCTGGGTAACGTCAGGTAATAGCTACCATTTATGCAAGAAAAAAACGTTCACAGTGCCCATAGTAACAAGGTTGTGAAGGAAGAAGTTTATTTTTATATTCTGTAAAAACTAATGGAGTGAAAAGGATAAAGAATGTCATTGTTCAGCAGTGACAAGAAAATATTTGGGTTTTTCTAGCTAAAGCACAACCCTGACATTGTTCATTGAAACTGTCCAATTCACTGATGGAGATTTGCCTTATGTGTGACAGACTAGCTCTCACACACCTTAACTCTATGTGACACTTCAAAGTTGTTTCTTTCTCAACACTGCACCTCTCACACAGTGGCATGCGGATTGTTATAAATTGGGTTTGAAAAGAAAAAGCTCTTAAGGTGTTGGTATTATCTGTAGTATTTTTACATATTGCAAGATCATAGTGTAAGCACAATGCACTAAGTTTTTTGTTTTGCTTCAAGTTAATTCCTTGATCACAGCTGCAAGCCCTCTTTTTTATTGAGGTTCTCTTGTGCATTTGAAGTTTATTTCAGAGTGATTATCGACCTCTCTGTTTGTTATACACAGAGGACAATTTGGCACAGTTAAAAAACTCCTTTATTGTATTTTCACAGCATAAGGATGCCACTTTGACATGATGCATAAATTGATATATATTTGTCAACTATGCTAGATTATTGCAGTGGAGAATTAATTCAAGGCATAGATGTAAGATTTTTTCTGTTTGTGTGTGTGTGTGTGTGTGTGTGTGTGTGTGTGTGTGAAGTTACTTCCTGGATACCACCCAAGTGTATTCCATCCCCACGTAACACCCAGCTTGCCACTGGAGAAGCTTAATGAGCAGGTGACACACACAGGGGACCACCATGTTTACAGGAAATGCTGTCATTTCCTCTGGGTGATCTGTGTTGAAGTGTGTGTGCTTTGACATTATGAATATTATATTTCCCACCACTTGCAACATTTTCATATATAAATTAAAAATGCATGCAAGTGTGCTATGTGTGAGTACATGTGTTGTGTATATTAGGGCTTTAGCTATATGTGTGTATGTGTATGGTTGAGTCTTTGCAAATGACCTGAGGACTAGTGGGAAGCTTATTTCTGCAACCACTTGCATTTCCTCCCTAATTGTTCCACCTCTGCCCATAAACTGTGTGTGTGTGTGTGTGTGTGTGTGTGTAGGCATGTTGGAAAGAGAAAGAGGGGCCTTTTCTCTCTGCTAGCAGTGTCAGCAGGTGAGCTGCCCTGTTGGGAGAAAAGAGAGAAATCGCCAAAGCATGCAAATCGCGACTCTGAGGGGCGAATCAATTAGGTGCATAGTGGCTGGAGCAGAAAGCCAAGGAGAGGCGCAAAGGGGCTTGGGTGCATGCAGAGAGATGGTGCAAAGCCATGCTGATCACCCCTTCTGAGACATTGCATTGCCCCACCTGCCCCTCACACCCCACCCCTCCTCCCACCCCCTTTTCCCTCAGCCTACAGACTGAGGACCCACTGGCTGTGAAGCTTTCCGAAAATGCTGCCCTTTTACCCTCTGCCTAGATCTTTCTCTTGTTCTCTCTAGCCCATTTCCTCTCTAATTATAGAATGTGGTGGAGTCTCCAGTGTGTGGCCTGTTCACCTGTTTCTCTCATTATTCTGCTCTAATTTGTGCCAGATAAAATTAGTGCATGAGGCACTTAATACAATCTGTGCATATGTGTCCAAACCATGTGACAGTTAACTATAATGTAGTTTGTTGTTGTTGTTGTTTCATTATTATGATTGTTGGTTTTCAACAGCCTTTGTCTTGTTTCTCTTCAGGTACATAATGTCCTGTATCTCAAGAGAGGCTTGATCCTGCTTGGCTGAGAGTACCTGACTGCACCTCCTTCCTGCTCCTCGCCACGCCCCACCTCCACACAACTATGGAGTCCTTCACCAGGACATGGACCTGCCTCTTCCTCTGCTTCTTCCTGTACACTCTCGCACTTACCGTGACATCACAAACTGTGGTGCGAGCTCCCCAGGCTCACAGCTCTGGCTCCCAGGTCATCACAGCCTCCCTTCAGGAGGAAGAGTACACCTCATTTCGTGCCGAGAACCCTGAATGGACCTTCAACCACCTGGCGGTGGACTATCGCAATGGCAACATCTATCTTGGAGCTGTCAACCGCATCTACAAGCTGTCCCCGAGCTTGGAAGTTCAGGTGTCCCATGAGACTGGCCCAGATGAGGACAACCGCAAGTGCTATCCACCACGCATCGTCCAGCCGTGCAGTGAGCCGCTGACACTCACCAACAATGTCAACAAGATGCTGTTGATGGATTATCGGGAGAACCGGCTGCTGGCGTGTGGCAGCCTCTACCAGGGCATCTGTAAACTCCTTCGCCTAGATGACCTTTTCAAACTGGGAGAGCCCTTCCACAAGAAAGAGCACTATCTCTCTGGTGTCAACGAGAGTGGTTCGGTGTTTGGTGTCATTGTTTCATATGGCAATGCCTCTCCGGACATGCTGTTTGTAGCCACTGCGGTGGATGGTAAGCCAGAGTATTTCCCCACCATCTCAAGCCGCAAGTTAGCCAGAAACTCAGAGGAGGATGGCATGTTTGCCTATGTCTTCCATGATGAGTTTGTGGCCTCTATGATTAAGATCCCATCAGACACCTTCACTGTCATTCCAGACTTTGATATATATTACATTTATGGCTTTGCCAGTGGGAACTTTGTCTACTTCCTGACTTTGCAACCTGAGATGGGGGGAGGGCCGGCCACAGGATCCTCCTCTGCAGGTCGGGAACAGGTTTACACCTCAAAGATAGTCCGCCTGTGTAAGGCAGACACTGCCTTCAACTCCTATGTGGAGGTGCCCATCGGGTGCGTCAGTGGCAATGTGGAGTACCGTCTGCTTCAGGCCGCCTATCTGTCCAAAGCTGGTGCCATCCTGGCCCGCTCACTGGACGTGGCTCCAGATGATGATGTTCTGTTCGCTGTCTTCTCGAAAGGCCAGAAGAGACGGCCACGCCAGGCCTCCCAGGACTCTGCACTGTGCGTGTTTTCTCTGCGGAAGATCAACGAGAAGATCAAGGAGAGGCTGCAGTCCTGCTACAAGGGGGAGGGCACACTGGACTTGGCTTGGCTCAAAGTCAAAGATATTCCCTGCAGTAGTGCTGTGAGTACTGCTAGAATGCACACACACACACACACACACACACACACACACACACACTGACCTGTACTCAAATGCCACAAGCACATGCTGCCTGAAAGACCATTTTGCTTTGATTTTAGGGGGGTGGGAATTTACTTGCTTGTAAAATATAAAAGTTTAGTAAAACATTATGGAAGTACAAAAAAAAAAAGATCTCAAAGAACACTATACTTTATTGCAGAAGTTGATATTGTATTATACAATGAGATGAATACATTGTTGATTGTAATTTATTTCAGTGCACACATCTTGTTCCTGCTGAAACATCCAGCACTGTTCGCAAAATGGGATTTGATCAGCCTGTAAAAAGCATAACTCATCATTGAGCTACATTAGAAATCCAGGCTGCTTCAGTAATTTCTATTTGAGGAACAGTACAGGTGAGTGTCTCTGCAGGAGGATGAGTTGTGAAGGCTCTCCCGCACGCTACTATAATGAGCTTGGTTTCACGGCAGGGAGCCCTCATGAACGCCATGTTCCTGGACAGGTTCAGGATCTATTCCATTAAGATGAGATGTTAACCAGCCACTGCCTTTTCCAGCTGCACTGCCTCTGGAACAGTGCAACTGAATACTCAACCAAATTAACATGATTCCATACTCCATAACTGTGTTATAAATTCAGTGGTTCAGTTTATTTGATTTCTTACTTGGTACACATAAAAAAACAAGGTCAAATTGGATGTTGGGGGTTTAGACCATCTTCATAAACAGCCAGGGCTCCATTATGCAACAGTTTTTTCCTTGGTCTCATATTATCTCACTGATGAAAAGCCGGCAGCTTCAAGAAACAAGAAATTGCCTTGATCTAAGTACATTTGTTAGGGTAATCATGTTCCTCTAAATGGCAGGCATGGCCAAATGAATCAAGCTGTGCCCACTTTTAGCCGCACTCGGAGGGGCAGATTATGAGGTAAACATGGGCAATAGTGGGCTGTGGTTGAGGAGGCTGGTGTTTGAGAATATACTTGTGTCTTTTTTCAGTTGGATAGTTGTGTTCCACAGTGATTGGGCAAGGGACTGTGGACTGGGCTGCATCCATCCATCCATCTGTCCAAATGTCACATGTGATTTCTGAGCCTCTGTTGGCTTGGTCTGGGAAAAACTTGGAGTAATGATGACACTAGTGTCCAGCTTTTTGGATGTAAAACCTGATTGGCCCACCACAGTGCCACCAACGGGTCAAGCTTCATGCTCAGTATCGTGTTTCCTGCTGGCTTAAATTTGAGGAATTATGTGTTTTTACACTGATATCCAGTATCCACTAAATGAAACTATTTAGCCTGCCACAGCACCACTATATAAAAAACAAAAACAAAACAAAAAAACAAAACAAAAACAAAAAAACAGTTACACCGAGGGTGACTTGTGCAAATCGTGGGATGTCATGGTCACTGATGTTTTGTAATTGATTTTTTGCATAGCTGTATATATATATATCCATAGCTGTGGTCTGAACGCTGTCTACGTATGTCACAAATTACTGTTTTATTAGATGTAGTGAAATCTGTCGTTTCTGCTGTGAGTAAAGAGGAGTAGATGAAAACACTGGGAAACATGTTATCTCAAATATTTAAATGACAAACTATAGACCTGCACGTTGACAAACTTTCAACCATAAATCATAAATTGCTGCTCAGTATTTGTCATGTTTTAGAAGCATGAACCTGACCCTTTCACAGCCCGGTCCATATTGCTCTGACCCAAACCGTGCACTATCTCCAGATGTTTTATAGTGAATGGATGACACTCAAGGCCCAGTCCTGTGTTTGCTCTGAGAATCACTGTGTTTATCTATTAATCTATCTATGGCAAGGCGCACGTGGCGGAGTGCTATCGCCTGCTGCTTGAGGGCCTGATAAATCAGGCCTGGGGTGGAGCTGTCAGCAGGGAGAGGAAGTGTGAGGGAGGACAGACATGGGGGTTAGCGCTGAGGAATGACGCCATTTCAGCATGCGCTACTGTACTGCCACTGCCACCACATAAATTAGAGCCCACTGAAATAGTGACGGTGGACTTGGCTGGAGATAGATGAGTTCTGACGCACACACACACACACACACACACACACACACCAGAACACATGCCCCTACACCTGTAACTATGGCTACTGCAGAGACAGTGACTTTTAAAAGCTGAGAGAGGTAGGTATTAAAAACAGGAGGTCACAGAGCTGGTGCTTTAAACATAAACATGGAGACATATTACACTTAAATATTCACACACACACATCAGAAGTTGAAGGCCTAGCCCTGAAGCGTTAGTGATTAGAGATAAATATAGGTTGCTTATATTTCCTTTGAGTCTTTTCACAAAAAGAACATGTTTTAAGACAAGATAAAGAGTTGAGGGATACATTAAAATAATCTCCTATGTGTCTGCAGGATGGATGGATGTCTCCTTAATATCCCTTGGTTGATTTTACAAGAATCACGGGTTGTTAGCCTCCGATTAATTCCTTTGCTGCTTAAATGATGCATGAAGAGGAGCGCCTCATCTCAGATATTGTCAGAAATTTAGTTTCAACTCATCGTTCACATCTCCACTGTGTGGATCCCTCGGGTAGAGAGAGCCCAGATCGGCACAGCACACCAGCCCATAAACTCACACACATATGCGCGCAGACACACACACACACACACACACACACACACACACATGCACACATACCAAATAAGGTTGCTCAGAGGAGTGTGGAGGGCAGACTGCTTTTTGGGTTCCTGCACTCATATGAAAGTCTAATTGAGGAATCACATATCTGCAGTTATCAAATGAGGGTCTTGCTTTCTCTTTTTGTTTTCTGCCAGTCTCTCTCTTTCTTTCTTTCTTTCTTTCTTTCTTTCTTTCTCTTGTGTATTTCTGTGATTTCGTGAACTGCGACACTCTTATGGCACATCATCACAGACGGGCTGATACAGTGTTGGCTACCTCCTTTTACTGCAGACTGACATCAGATAACTGTTGCAGATACCTTTGTAATCAATATATTGATGCCTATGTATATGTAGAGGCATCAAAAAGTAACAAGGCTTATGCAAACAGTCTTCATTTTGACAAAAATTGGTTTTATTTGGTTCAGATGAGATGCATGTAAAGGCTACCATCAGACAGGTACATAGTCAGATATAGTCAGCAGAGCATTTAACCACAATTCAAGAGAAGACAAGTGAGTGTGAGGGAAAACCACCTTTCCCTTTAGATTGCAGGGTAAAAAAATAAAGAAAAACAATATGAAGAAAGCCTACCATTACAGCTTTTTAATGGCTGTCAGTTGGGTGTCACTGCTAGAAGGAACTGAGATGAGAGGGATCCTCATATTAAGGGTATGTCCCTCTGTCTTTCTCTTTCCCTGCCTCAGTCTCTCTCTTGGTCTTTCTCCCTCATGCTCTCTCCCATTTCTCGCACACTTTCTTTTCCTCTCTGCCTTTCAAGCTCTGTCATATTTGAACATGATGTGTTTTTCCTCCAATTAGAGAGGATAACCAGCCCCAAGGCTCATTAGAGTAGCCTGGCTATATGGACCAACACACACACACAAACATATACGCGCCCACACTTTTGATATAGATGAAGCGCATGTATTCAGACTTGTGTGCACACATAGCCTCCCACGTGCCCGCTTGAATTGACCCAACATCATGTTTTACACTTCACACAAATTGTCTTCTGGCATTGATAGCTTGACCAGACACAGAAACATCAATGCATAGTTACAGAAGTCATGTGTTGGTATACTAGGGGTGGGGAGAAATAGATTCACTCATTAATCATCTTTTTTTATATATTTATTTTATTCCTGAATTGATTTAGAGTAAATTTATTTGTATCACACAAAACTGTATGGCGTAAGGAATCCATTGGTGCCAAGTCATGCTAAATATTGCTCTAAAGTTAGGCTAAATTTTGGCGAGTGAAACATGGCATGACCATTTTCAAAGGTTACTGTGACCTGTCACCTCAAGATATTTAAATGAAAATGTGCTCTCTGGGTACCCATGGGTCTCCACTTTACAAACATGCCTACCTTATGCTAATCCCATGTAGTTTGGGGCAAAAAACATGCAGATGTTTGCATGCAGCTCAAATGTGTTCTTTTCGCCTATTTTAAAATGGTTTATTTAATGGCATAATGGAGTAATGGAACAGTTTTGGAGTTGCATTGACTGGAAATCTGAGACTGTTGTAGAGTCATTGAGCCCAATTTTATTCATGCTTGATGATGTTAGCCCCCGTAGTGGCCATTTCATTGCCGTGAGACCATTTTTTGAAACATGACGTCACTGTATTAAATGACCTATTTGGAACTCTAAGATAGTCACAACCTCATAAAACTTTACATTCACAAACTAGAGACCGAGGGCATTCAGAGGATGTATGGTTGGCTAGGTATACTGACAATAAGGGGAGTTAAGCATTTTCCAGAACAGATTGCTCAGTTGCGAAAAATGCAATTCTCCACATCTACCACATCTCGGCAAGAATTTTTCTGTGGTATTTTAGAGGGATTTTTGACCATGTTTATCAGTTCTCGAGTGGTTAAAAAATGCTTATATTTTGCAACAAATCTTTGTAACAAATGATATTTGTTGCAAAAATTCCCGCCACAAGTTATGACACATACTTGAGCATGGGAATGGCCATCATAATGTTCTAACCCTTATACTCTCTAAATAAATAAATGAATAAAGAGACAGGCACCCACCCAAAACACATGGTTATTACAGATTTATGAGTAGAATAACTTGACGCAGAGTGCCCCCTCGCCCACTTTTTGGGTACACCATCTACCTAACTCATCCAAAGTCTAACCCAATCATAATTAATTCATTTGCTCAAATTGATTTACAGTCATCTCACTTTATTCTTATTGTTCACACATCTTTTATTTTTTCTAGAAAGACATTTGCAGTATAAAAACCTGGCAGTAACTCATTTTTTCCGTCTCAAGTTGAACTCAGTGTTCTATGAATCAGACTATAAAGTGTGCCCGTTGGGGTTGGCAGCGGCGCTCAGCTGATTTTAGAACAAACTGAGATAAAGAATTACTCAAAAGTAAAAGCTAGAGGTGAGATTTATCGATCAAGGGTTTGGCTGATTGGGGCTGATGTTTAACGGTTAATGAGCATATATTGGCTGAGCAGAGTGGCCCTTTATATTTTGTAAGACATTTGTTTTTTGATTAGCCATTTCCTTTATTTCAAGCTGATACTCTAAGAATTAAATTTATTTATAGAGTGCTTTCCTAATAACAGACTTTACAAAGTGCTGTACAGAGTGTGAAAAACAAAGCACAGAACACAAAAACAAGGGCAACAATTGAAGATTAAAAACAGAGAAACTTTTACTTAAAAGCAAGTCTGCGATGATGAGTTATTTAAGAGAGACGTAGCCTTATTTCCTTGAGCAGGCCATTCCACAGTGTAAGGGCTTTGATGGCAAACGCACGATTATCTTTTTTTTTTTTTTTTTTTTTTTTTGCCATAAGCTGAGGAGCAGCCAGACAAACTCTGCTCTAGAATCTCAGGCTGCATTGTGGTTCACATGGAGTTAAGGGATCTGAGAAGTATCACGTTGGCAGACCTAGAGAAGCTTTAAGTGATCAGTGAAATCTTCAGATCATTTCTGTAAGTTACAGGTAACCAGTGAAGGGAAGCAAAGATTGAAGTGATGTGGTCTCTTGTGGCACCTGTTAAAACCCTGGTGGCTGTGTTGTTTTTGAGCTGCAAGCGTTGGAACGATGTTTAACTGAAGCGGGAGAGGCGAGAGTCTCAGTAATCTAAAATGTGAGATAAGATAAAGGCATGGGTGACCTTCTCCAAGTCAGTAGAAGATAAGAATGTTTTGATTTTGGATGCGTCTCTCAGCTCAAAGACACAGGATTGCACAAGACTGCTGGTCAAAGCTAAAATCAGAGTGAAAATACAGCTCTAAATCTCTAGCCACTGGCTTTACGTTTAAAGCTAGGTTACCTAATTTATTTTAAGTCAGTAGAACTAGCTGGATTGAAAAGAACAGTTTCTGATTTACTGTGGTTGAATTGCAAAACATTTTTAGCCATCCAGCATTGTGCATGGCACTCACAGAGGGTGTTTGTGTTGCTAAGTTTGAGAAGCAGGTTTTGTAGTTGACATAGTTAAGCAATATTACACTTGAGGTTGTGCTGTTATACTGAATATCAGCAAGGATGTGATTATCTACGACCAAATCAAAGCTGTGCTGATATTCAGCACAGCACAACCTTGAGTGTGATATTGCTTTTATACAGCAGTTTTACAAATGACACAATTTATCGGTTAATCATAATAAGCTACAGCACCTTATGATTTATTTGTTTAATCATGTTTTTGGCTCCACCAGCACAAATAGTTCTGCCATAATTCAAGCTGCAACTGAACTGAACATTTTGCGACTGCAAGCCAGCTTGACTGGAGGTTTGCACTGCGGTCATGATCCGCACATGGCACTTCATTGCCCAGAAAGTGTCCTGTAAGGCAGCGCTTATTAACCCTCATCTTAACCATAGCCCTACAGCCATAGCCTAGGAAGCAGAGCTACACTGGTGGCAAAAAAGGCAGGAAGCTGCTGTACCCCGGCTTCTTTTCTCCCCCTCGTCTGCTTCTGGTGATCATTCATAAGTTATGTTATTTTTGGAAACATGTCCATCTTTGTGCTGTCATGCTGCAAAGACTGTTTACAGTGTAGATAACAGTTATTACAGAATGCTAAGCACAGTCATACATAATAGTAAAATGAATGCTGTTATACTGACTGTCAGCTCTCATGGAATGCCCCTTGTCCAATCAAATCACTTGACGGGAACAAACTGTTGTCTAATAGATTATGATGTAGCTGTGAGGTACTAGGCAAGAGAAAGAAAGGAGTTTTTTTGTTTTTGTTTTTTTTACATAAGTCTACATTCAATGTTGGCTATTTAAAATTTAGATATGAGTACTGATGTTTGTATATTTCTTTATTGTTACTAAGCACAGATTACCTGTGTCACCAACATGAGCTAACTTCACCCACTGCTGGATTCATCATCGCCATCTGAGAACCTCAGATGGTGAAGTTGGATGATCATCACAGACAACGGCGATGTTTTGGTTTAAAAGAATTAGAATTACACAGTTACTTGAATCTTCTGCTAACAGGTCATTCATAAAGAGATTGCCCTGAGCAGGGCACTCTCTTTAGTATGAAATGCTCTAAATCCAGATTGAAATAGTTATTGCTGAAAGAGTAAAAGAAACATTTATAGTGTGAGGCATGCCAGAATACCAATGTTTTGTGACCAGTGAAATCCTGCAGAATGATGGAAACACCTCATCCACTTATGAATATGCTCAAGCCACAAGCACATTTACCATTATCTAGCCTTGGGTATGGCAGAGTAAACACTCACTCCTGTCAGACCTTTGTTGCTTTGCATCGTGTATAAGAGGCTTTGAGAGAGAGTGGGAGAGATGGAGAGAGGGGGATAGAGGTTGAGAAAGAGAGTGGGATGGATGGTGAGAAACAGGCAGAGGGAATATATGTGAAGAGAAAGGGGGGCGATGAGAGATAGAGAGGGGAAGGATGCCTTCCCTCTCCCCAAATGGCCACGCTTGGCTGAGCCACATAATGCGTGCTCAACAGTATAAGTCTGCAAAGGGCCCGCATCCATAGATCATTGTGAAGTGGCATGTGACCTATAAAAAAACGCCGGCTGCTCCCTCCATGTTCACTGTGTCAGCAGAAAAAAAAAACAGAACAACAAAACAGCGGGATCACAATAAATTCACTCTTGCCTCTCTTCTCTCTTTTTTGTTCTTGATTCATCGCTCACTGCCTGTGCTGCTTTTTCTCTCCCCTTGCTTGTCCTTCTATCCATTTTCTTATAAAAATAGTTACCGCAATTCCACTCTCTCATTCTCCCTGACAGTCCCTCCTTTTCTGTCTGTCTCTCTTGGTCTGTCTCTCTGTTTGTCCTTCTCTCCCTCCGCTCTCCCATTGCAGCAGTGCAGCAATAAGCAGAGAATGCACTACTTTTTCTCAGCCAACTCTAAGGATGGAGGAGAAAATTACAAGGTCGCTTGTACATCCATGACAGGCCATGGCCGTCTCCTCATCCCTTCTGCTAATGATCATTAATTACATGTCATTAACTAACATGCCACGGGCTATTCTTCCACATTTGTCATCTGCAACTGACTTCACATTCTGAATTCACTCCAATTAATTAGATTATTCTAGTCCGCTGCTGTTTCTTTGAGTCTTTCTCTTGATCTCTTTCACAGTCCCTCCATCACACACACACACACACACACACACACACACACACACACACACACACACACCTTTCTTTCTCTCCCTGCCTGTCTTGCTCTTTCTGTTCCTCATCTTTCCCTCGAAAGAAATTCGTTTTCTTTTTGTAACCTCACGACATTCTTTGTCTTCGCCCCCTGCTCATCTTGATGTTGGTGACCCTTTTCTGTCTTTGTTTTTTCTTTGCTGCGTTTGACCAGCCTTTGAGTGGAGTCGTCTCCTGTGCTCGCCATCTCCATCACTTCTCCTCCTGATTGCGAGGCTTAATCAGTGGCAGACTGCTGATGATGATGATTCAGTCTAGGCCACATCCTCAGGAAGGGAAAGGCTAGTGGATTCATTAAGAACATCCAGACTATCCACCGCACCGCACCCTGTACACATATCCGCTATCCTGCTTGCTGGCTCGCTAATTAAATCTCCATACATGATACCACTTGCTAAAGGTCAGAATCCATCACAATATCATTATTCTGTGATTAAACAAGTGTCTCCCACTTCCTCCACTGTACTCTGCTGGCTGGTCTCTGCCTGAAAACACAACTGAATTGGGTTCTTCACTTTTTCCCTTTTTTATCTTTGGCTCCTATCTCCTATTGCTCTCAGAAATCTAATTTGTGCTTCCTTTTTTCTCTCTTTCCCCTACCTAAGTCTTTCATTCTTTTTCTTGGCAGTGCTTCACAACATAAAAAAAAAATCATTGCAGGTCTTTTGCCGAATGTTATAGTTGTATTAGAAGCTAAAATAGATGTAGACTCGTTTTCCACACTTGTGTTTTTAGCACTTGAATAAAAAACAATTTCAGGGGAAATAGGATGCTAATGCTCCAGAATCATTTTATTAAGAAATAATGAAAGATTTTCTACCAATTTATTGTACACAGTACTGGAAAACATCATTTAGGAAGTTGTCTGAAATGCCTTTTCCTCTCTAATATTGCAATTTATTTATTTATTTCAGCAATCAGTAGTTGAGCATTACCTGTTCCTCTTCCTCTGTCTCTGGTACAGTAATGTCTCAGTTTCATTCCAAAATCCTCCTGCTGTTTTATTACTTTGTAAATTGGTTGTTTTCCCTATACAACATGCCCTTTGTATTTGGTTGCTCAGCTAGAGCTGCTGAGAGTTTGGATCAGCCATAAACTTGAATTTAGAAAATATCACAAGCACACCAAAACCTTCGTGTTTGGGTTGAAACCTGTCAACAGAATTGATTGGCTTCTTTTTAGGCACACTCTGAGAAACAAGTGTACACATTTAGAAAGGGACAGCGCATGTAAATAAGCGTAAGTCCCGGAGCAGATTGACTGTGTAAGAACATAAATTGCAAGCTTGTACATGCAAGACAGTATAAAGTATAAAGTGAACAGAGACAGTTAAAACACTCATTGCAGATACAGTACAAAAACAAAAGCAAGCCTAAAGCACAATCAGCAGACAACGCAGTTTGGTTTATCCAGTCATAACTGTGTAACAGGCGAGTTGTAGGATAAACATACTAAACAAAATAGCCCTATAATTTTAAGTTGTTTTTGTATAAATGCACACACACACACACACACACACACACACACACACACACACACACACACACACCCTAATATATCTGTATACACATTAGCTGCTATTTCCTGCCTCTTTTAATATGAATGTGCACTGACTCACACTAACATGCCCCATTGTGTGTCCTTTAAACTGTATTGATCTGCCAGGATTGATGGCACATCTTGAGATGACATCACTGCCAGGCGTGGCAACAGCTCAGTGTGTGTGTGTGTGTGTGTGTGTGGAGTCTCTCTCTCCCTACTCTCTTCAGTCCTAATCATTGTGACTGGTTTTTGGAACAGTCCCCAGGGCACCATACAAAGGGGAGTTAAATGTACTCGGTGACAGCTCTTTTACTCCACGTCGACACTTGAACATTCATGCTGAATTTTGAGCGTGATTCAATCGGAGAGGTGCAAAAATACTCTCTCTGCCAAAATGCCTTGCAGATGCCTTAACAGTGCGGCAAAGAGCACCTAACTCCAGCAATTAGAAGCACATTTGCAACGAATGCTGCTCATTCCAAGACTATGAACTGTTTGATTTTAAACTGCATGAAACAGAACCGAGCTGCTCTGTTTTGCTAGAAATGCTGTTTCTGTTTATCATGGAATAAAATATGTATTTCTGTCTGTATTCCTCTAGCTATTTTGTTTGACTGTGTTTTTATGTGGACTATCCCCAGAGTGTAGTGTTTATGTCCACACATCGGTTTCCCTTGTCCAGCATTCATCCTAATGCCACCTTGAGCTGTACAACATTGCTGTACTTGCCCCTGGGCAAAAACTCTCCCAATATAACCTCTAGCCCAACATCTTCTACCACTCCCAGGAACATTTTGTAATTGTCTTTGCAGCGGTGATTGTGAGAATTTGTGTGTAAGCTTTTTTGAGTGCATGAGTGTACATGTACTTGAATATGCGGTGTTGAATCATACAACACTGCACACAACAGGCCTTTTTAGACTAAGGCTTGGTTCTTTCTGGCATTCTTTCTCTCTCTCTCTCTCTCTCTCTCTCTCTCTCTCTCACTCTCCCTCTTAAACAGACATTTAAAAGAACACATTGTGCACAAGCAAATCAAGGGCTATCATGAAAAAATAAATAGCAACCAGTTGTTTCAACGAAAATGTCCATACTTATAGGTTTTAGGTTAAATAATTGCTCACTTTGCTTCTATTTCAGTGACATGTCACGGGTATTCCAAGCCTATAAAGCACCGCTATTGGCTGAAAACTGCACTGAACTCCTCTGTAGCTTCTGCTGCAGAAAGTAGAGATGGATGTAGAGAGGCTTATCTTGGAAGCAGAGAAGTGTCTGCTTCTCTGTGATATTTCCAGTACAAGTTATAAGGTCCTGAACAAAAAAGGGGCATAAGTAGAGGTTGCAAATAGTTTAAAGGACCATACCAGTGATTTTGCATATTTAGCCTAATACCTACAAAATGTATTTACTTTCTGCTTATCGTTTCCAAAACCAAGCAGTCGTAACATTTTTCCTACCTTTTATCTAGCCAATGGTTTCCATTCATTCCACTATGGTATGAAAATTAACCTTCTGAAACATCAAACTTTCTTCACACCAGTATTCTGTCACCGTATTAAAGTCGTCCACATTGTATTTCCGAAAAGCAGCGGCACTGTTGTGTTGTGATGACTTGAAATTGGATGTAATGATCTCTTAGCTGGAAAATAGTCCCCAGGGGAAATATTTGCTTTACACAGCAAATTAGTATATTAGTTCCGTGATTTGTAAATGGAGATGACTTTGTTAGCCACAGAGGCAGAAAATTATAAGATGGGTGTTTAAAATTCAAATTTGAAACTCAAGGGATTTTTATTAGATGAAATAAAACTGGAAGACTCTGTCAGATGAATGGAAGTAATGAATGGATGGATATAGGAGGGCCTACAGATGCAGTGTCTGAGGGGACGTCGATGGAAAGAAGAGAGGGGTAAAAAGAGCAACGTACACAGAGTGAGGGATAATCGCCTGTTGAGTCAAGACACAGGAGAGTTAGAACAATGTGATGAGATGCTGTTTGGACTGAAGAATGGAAAGATGGCACATAAAGGAAATGCAACCAGGACGAGTGTAGTATTATTAGTGGAGTGGGAGAGGGAGGTTGTGCATGTGTAGGTGTGTAATATGTATTACATGACTGTGTATTACTAATTTGTATTACTGTAGTACTGTGTGTGTGTGTGTGTGTGTGTGTGCGCGCGCATGTGCATCTCACTGCTGGTATACACATCTCTGTATATGTGTGTTTACAGTGTGAGTGATAGTGTGCTCTGTGATGCGTTGCTGGTGTGATGGAGGGCACCATGGATCAGTGGTCAGACACACTACATGTTGGCACCGTGACCAACAGCCCTGCTGACACTGACACTCACACACACACAAATGCATGATGTAGTGGTCAGGTTAAAATCCAAAGATTTTGCTGAATAAATCACTACATCAAATGTAATTCCTCAAATTTCCTCGAATCTACAACTTTTGCATTGTTTAGAAGATCAGAAGCCACAACAAAGTTGACCTTTATTGTTTCTTAATGCATCAGTACAAAACACGATGACTGCATTAATACATAAATGGTAAATGATCAGTACAAACAATATAGATGTCATTCCCCTTCATTCTAGTCCATGTATACTGCAGTTGGAAAAAAATGGTTGCCTTTAGCTGACATGTCTCAACCACACCTAAAGTCCCATTGCTTTTTACTTGTTAGGAATGCCTGGAGCATTTTTATTGCACTCCTCATATTTCCCATGGTTCCATGAGCACCTGTTTTTAGAATCCTATTTTACTGTGTTGTGCCGTGAGCACCCTTTAATTTTTCTTTATGCGTGAGTCTGTCCGCACATTCCTGTATATGTCTTGTACACAACTATAGTAGTGATTGCCATTGTAGTCGATGCTTTACGTTAACATGACTCATTGTTGCGGCAGGAGTCATACAGCCAATGTTTTATTATAGTGAAATTGAATGTTGACATTATTTCCTACAATGAACACTGTAGACCCACTTAGTCGTAACATAATTCTTTAGTGCCGCCAATCATCGTGGCAGGCCAGTCATTTAGCACAGTGGGGCTAGAAGAAAATAGTAGATGTCTAAGTGGGTAATTATACAAAAAGAAGTCAGTGGGATATCCATTTTTTCTCCTCCATTTTTCAGTCTTCAGCTGTTATCTTTCTTTGTTATGGAAGTTTCCCCATTAAACCCCGTATAATCATTAATAACTCAACTGTAAGATAAGCTAATGATAAACAGTAAAGGTTACACTGATGGGCGATATCACTAAAGGATTGCACGGCTTTTGTGGCCCCTAAACCTGCGCAAATAAGACAAAAAGAAACCGTGTAATTCAGAAAGCGCCTGCAAAGGGTGAAGTGCATCTCTAACTGCAATGACAAGCAAATAGGATCACAGTGCTCCTTCACTATTTGCATGTATTTAAGTTAGGGAATATGCACATATTTAGTGCAAAATTGGCCCCTTTCTATGCAAATGAGCCTCATGGCAAAAACAGTCCAATTCACAAAGACCAGCGCTGATAGTAAAATGATGAGCGTCTTCAGAGAGTTGGTAGTAATTGAAGCACATTTATAACACTGATTGTAGCCAGGCAAAGACATCGTCATACCAGGTGTGCTCAAGGGCAGATATTTCGCTATATCACTTTTTGGTTTAACTGAGAATGAATTATTTGCAGATACAGGTTGCCAGGTCAAACAGCTCTTACTATACTTAATGACATCAAGAATGACAATGAACCTGCTTACTGCAACGGCAATATTTGTGCTGTGCCACATGGATAATTGCAGACAGAGGAAAATAAAGGCAAATTGCACTCATCTGCTAAACTTGAAGGACGTGTTTGCGCTGTAATATCATTAGCACAGTCTCAATAGCAATATATTTTGTCCATCGGACCTTGAGACAGGACAGGTAGCTGTTACAAGCGATACACAATTCGTGGTGCTATCAGTGGCCGCAGTCCACTCTTTGTGAATTCGACCCTGAGACTTTTCATAATATGAAACAAGGCACAGAATCTACACGCTGAAACGGATAGTGGGAAGGGAGGAACTAAAATAGCCCCACGCAGTGTAAGAAGGGCAATAAAAGAGGAATGGCTGGAAGTGCAAGAAAATGGACTCATTGGAGCCTCTAACGGTTGAGCAGTGATATGAGGCGAAATGTCTCTGTGGTTTAATGTGTGTCATTAACTCCTGAACTAGCAGCCAATGGAACGGGTCCTCTCGGCAGTGCAAGACGAGATTAGGCCATACATCAGAGAGTGTTGGAGAGCGGATCTCTTTCAGTCCCTACTAATCTCATTGAGCAACTCTCTCTCTCTCTCTCTCTCTCCCTCTCTCGCTCTCTGTCTCGCTCTCTGTCTCCCCCTTTTCCTCTCCACTCTGTATCTGCTGATCCCTCTGCAAAGTCCAGAAGAGAGCTCTCTTTGTGCTGGTGCTGGCAGGGGGACAGAAGCAGAGAGATGGATATTGCCGAGAGTGACCTGATTCTGCCTTAGTGTCTGGCCTCCGTCCAGAAATCAGAGCCTCTGCTCTCCTGTCCCCGTGTCTTTAGGGAGGAACCCTCTGTCCTTCTCCCTTGCTGCTACACTGCAGAACTCTTTGGGGTACACTTGCTAGACCTATGCAAGAATCCAGTTGTCTGTGTTTTCAACTACCGTGAATGTCTTAAGGCTGTCTTGGAGTTATAAATCAAACATTTCTTGTGATTTTTCACCCACATTGAACCGTTCAGTGTTTTGTCCTGGTCTGGTATCTGCAGTGCCCAGGGATGGAGACATCTGAAGACTTTGAAAGTACGAGACAGAGAGAAAAAGAAGATGACAAATTATCCCAAAGGTGTATATTGTGGACCTTGGGGATGATATTTGCCACTTGACAAGCATGACTTGGAAAGCACTAGCCATTTGGACTTGAGCCATAATGGCTGAGATTTGAAAAAAGAGGCCATGCAAAAGCATCAGTGAGAAATGGTAACCCATTGAATAGGACAATATATTGATAAATTGGGACAAGAGAAAAATTAGAAAATAATTGCATGTAAAAAGTGATATGAGCAGTGAAAGAGCAGTGTTTATTTGACAAATGGTGTCAAGAGCTGCAATTATAATTACTTGGGATTCTGACTGGTGATGGCTATGGCATCACCACTACAAATGACATGTGTTAGTGTTGGCATAATGAAAATGTGTGTGCTTCCTGCAAGGGCTGACAGACAAAGTGTATTTCATTCGATTGCGAAATGTGGGGCTGATTGGCAACGAGCAGAAATAATACAGCATGTGTCAGAGACGAGAGATGAGAACACACATATTCACACATTTTCACACATCCATATGCAAAGACGCCCTCTTCTTACATGTGCAACAAATTCACACTCTTGGATTTGACACGTCTTGCACACAGACACACATACACTCACAGAGGCACACAGATCACGTGAAGTCCTCTAATTCAACATTTAAAAGTACTTTTACCTTTCTGAAGACAGACTCAGTGTTGGGAAAATTGGCTGCCAGTTTATTGATCATTTGAGCAAATGTTCACTCACCAAGCCGCCAAATTGCGCGCACAGACATGCACACACACACACACACACACACACACACACACACACACACACACACACACACACACACACACAAATTCTTTCTCATTTCCTTTCTGATAACCCATATTAACCTTTGAACTGTGAGTGTGATGGGTCTCCTTTGTAACTGATGGCAGCAATGATGAGAATCAGCTCAGTATTCTGTCTAATCAGGGAGAGAGGATCTATTTTTTGCTAAAAGAAGAATATGGATTCAGTTAGAGGGAAGGTATAGATGAATGACTTTTTACTGGTGATTGGGGCAAATATAAGTGGCCACCAGTGGAGACAAGTGTTAACAACTGTTGGCGTGTGCCAGGAAAGAAGGGGGAGGGTTTTTGATGATGAATTGTCGTCTATGAGACAGGAGACAGGCGTGTGGGAAGAGTAACACTACAAACCAGAGTGATATTTCACTGTGATTTCACTCCGTGACCCTGGTTCTCAACAGAGTGCCATTAGTCTACCACCTAGCCACCGCGAGGCTTGTAGGACAGAGAGTACATCCCTGACAGCAGCTCATTCTTAAAAGGTCACGGGGAAAAAGCCAAGAAGGAAGAGAATTGGAGGAAAAATGATCTACTTCTGTCTGCATCTTGATGTGCAGCCCTGCTGTTTTTGGTTTTCGCCCATATTAATCTCTCTTTGATTACCCTCTAAAGCATCTAAAGCTCTCATTCTTACCTTGTCCTCTTTCTTCTTTCTCCATCTTGTCCTTTCTCCCTTTTCCCCCTCACCTGAACCTCTCTACCCACATGACACGATAGTGATCTAAATGCGGGTCATCTCCATCGATCACTCATACCACCCTGTATAACCCCGTGTTATAGCCTAAAGCTCAGCCTGGCCTAAACCAGCCATGTTCCATTTGTCTAATGAAAGCAGACTCCCATATTTCCTCTGTGGCAGGGGCTGAGGCCTCTGATGATGATGGCCTTTCCTGAAAGGTTGTCAGGAGACACTCGGTGCTCACAAGATTGATCAAGACCCCAGGGAGTGCACTTCCAGGAAGGAAAAACAACAAAAAAAGACATGAAATAAAAGACCCCCCTGTCCAGAGCGACCTCCCTCTAACAGCTCTAACCACTAGACTTGATATTCTGGTTTGGATCTGAAATGGTTGGATGGGTTTAAGCCAAATGGAAGTGGAAGCTAAGATGCTATGAACACAATTGCGCCTATCTGGTTCTTTCTGAAGCTGAGGGTTTTGGTTTGATCTAATGGTATTCTCTTTTTAAAAGGCTCACAAGTCTTGCCATGAACAAAATGTTTGATTGTTCTTCCTTTCACCAAACCTAAAAGGAGGCTTCTCCTGCTGTGTTCTATTTTGGTGTTTTAATATTAAGTCTGATTCAGATAAACCTTGACTTTGGTTTATAATTGAGTTTTTATCACCCCGGTGTGTCCAATCATTTATACTGTAACAGGACAAGGCTATTTATAATGTATTACAAGGGATTTAGTTGCAGCCTTTACCTTGATTTTATCGCCAAAATCAGTTCCAAAATTGCTTCTGCTGAAATCATACAGTATCTGGTGTAGATTTAGAAACTCATAACTGTTATCTCATTGAACCACCAGCATTTATTTTCTGTGGTGTTTTGAAAGAACACAAAGGCAGTGTCAACTGCCATACCATTTCTCCTCACAATAACCTGCCTCATTGCTAAGCTATTAATCAACCAATGCCTGTTCCACTCCTGAACCCACTGTTTCAAATCCATGCATACATACAGCATAATAACCATTCTCTGGCACAATTTTTCTCTCTCAGAAAAACCATAAGTCATTCTGTATTTCGATGTCAGGTGTGAATATATGCTTGGCAGTGTACAGCACATGCACGCAAGCACAAAATGTTGGGACACACACGCATCATAAAACACTCCCATCTTTACACAATCACAAAATCACGGCAGCATGCCCAAATAGAAAACATAACAGATGAACCTCCATCAAGATTGTCTTTTTTCCAACCTCCTTTCTAAGTATGTTTTTATATTTAGATATATTGCAATGATTTGCCTGAGAGCTGGAAGATGGGGCTGCACTCCATTCTGCTTTTAATTCACCCAGTTCACTTTGAATCATTTCACATTGAATATCCTGCCGCACTGGCATTTCTGCAGTTCCCGTTTGCATTGGGTGGAGTGGTGGTGGTGGTGGTGGTAGGGGGGTTTGTGCCTGACAGAGTAGCCTCTGGCGCTATTACAGGGCTAGAGTTGACTGCAGTCTTCTTCCATCTTCATCGCTTTCTCTCTCTTGCTTCTTTCCCTGCATTTGCCTTTTCTTGCGTACACAGACATGCGCGCACACACACACACACACACATAGTGCACTCAGATACAGAAACATTTATTTTTTTCACTCAGTTAACCCGCCCCCTTTCTAGTCCAAACCCTTATGAAACACACACACACACACACACACACACACACACACACACACACCTCCATCTCCCTCTTAGCTGGTCATAAAGTCAGTTGTAGGCCAGTATTTGGAGGAGCATGCAAAATACCAGACTGTCTGCCAAACTTAACTCAACCCTTCCACTCTGAAGGCCATCCTGGCAGACAGCTCTGCTAACATTTATTCATCTTAGTGATGATTCTGTGTGACATAAGTTCTCGGGAAGAGTTTGCCGAAGCAGCACCCTGCACCTCGGAGCTGGAGCTGAAAACATTCCTTCTGTGTGAAATTGAATAGGACTGGGGCATGGATCTGCAGGAACATCAAATTGTTGACTTCCTGTTCTTTGTTTCCTTTCTTTAACACACACATTCAAGACACATGCAGATATAGATGTGTGCACACATACTGATTCTTATTTATTTGTCCTTTATGGAGATTTGCTTTGTACAATCAGCGGTGGGATAACAGGCTATGGAAATACAGTACAACAGTTAAAGACATTGTCTGTTAAAGAAAATGCATTGCATAATATAGTAATTCATTAACAAGAAAGAACACAAATATAAATAGTGGAGTTGAAAGTCCTGATCAAGGCCCATTGTTTATTCCATAGATTTAAGGATGAATATTTTGTTTTCCGCCATACTGTTTCTCTCATCCATTCACAGCAGTGATACTAACCCTTCTTGCCTTCCCTGCCACAGCTCTTGACCATCGATGACGACTTCTGCGGCCTGGACATGAATGCGCCACTGGGTGTGTCCGAGATGGTGCGTGGCAAGCCTCTCTTCTCTGATGCCGCCGACAAGATGACCTCGGTCATCGCATACGTCTACAAGAACCACTCGCTAGTCTTTGTGGGCACAAAGAGCGGACGAGTGAAGAAGGTAAGGAAGAGCTCTCGGCAGGGACAGTGGGTGGAGGGTAGGAGAGATGACCGGATAGATGAATGGATGCAGAGATTTGGTTTCTCCCTGTTAGAATGTGGAGCAAGCACTGGGAATTGGGGACAGGCAGATTGGAGGAAGGGTAGTAGTAGTAAGGCAGATTGACTTTCAGGCAAACAAGCTGAGTTGGCTGAAAAAGGTGTGTGTGTGAGAGAGAGGGAAGAGAGAGAGGAGGAGGAAGTGAATGTGTGTATCCCACTCTAGAAGAAAAGTGTATGTGTGTGTGTGTTTGTGTGTGTCTGTATGTGTGTGTTTTTTCCTTTTTTTTTTTTTTTTTTTGAAGAGGGGGGGGGTTCAGGAGAGCCCCTGAGGGGGTTTTATTCCTAGAGCCAAGCCTATCTGGTATCTCTCTGCATCCTCCTCATCCACTGCACCATACATCACATACCCTCGTCTATACCAAGTATCACGAGTATCTGCTGTACTTTTCCTGCAGCTGGACTTGTATAAAATCCAGAGCCCTGGGGGGAGATTGTAGCGCACATCAGCATGTTGCAGAACTTGCTAGACAGCACAGATCAGCATGTTGCGGAATCGATTAGGCAAAGTTTTTTTTTTTTTTTTTTTAAATCTGTTTCTTGGTGCACTTTGCGGTATCAATATAGGGTTAAATCCATCATTTATTGAATGATTTATCTCGTGTATACGAGAAAATGTCTGATTGAGGTATCTCATTCACGCTTTGCTGTATATTGAAATTTGACATTTGCTCCTTTGGTAGGAGGGTGCAGGCCTAGATTGTTGAATTGTTAGTTATTTTAGGAACAGAAAGGGGCTTTTGGGTGCATGACTTTTAAGCTGCTTAAAGCCTATGGAATTTTTTTTTTCCAGCAGGGCATGTTAGGCGTAGCATTTGTGAACATCTTTGACCACAACTCCCCACCCCCAAAACATATCATACTGTGTGACAGCAAAGCCCTTGGCTAAACAAGATTTGTCCCCTCAGAGTTAAACATTGCTGGATAAGCTGGGTTTTGGCATGTTGTGAGCACCACCTTGGACCCCCACTGTGTCCCTGTGTCCTCCCCAGTCTGGTAGCCCTTTTCTGGACTAATGGGATGATGCTGCTAGGTGTGATGGAAGGGTGGTGGCTCTAGTGTCTTTTATCTCTCTCTCTCTGTCTCTCATACATACACACAGAGCTTGGCTTGGCTAACATACAGCAGGGCCATGACTGAGACTAATGCTGGGCCAGCTAGGCCGGTGAGCCTCACAGGGCTGGGGAGAACAGCATTACACAGAGAAGAGGAGAGAGAAATATGGAGTGACAGAGGGATGGAATGAGACAGAGAGGTTGGAGGGAAGTTGAGCTGGAGGGAAGAGGTGGGACAGAGATGTGATGTATTTCTGAAATGCGTGTCTGAGAGGGAGGGAGGGGGAGACAGAGTGTGAAAGGGTTAGATATGGATGGAGGGCTGGACGGATAAAGGGAGGAAAGCAGAGGAATGAAGGAGAAAGTGGAGGGGATTGAACAGACATGACAGAGGCGTACCATAGAATGAGCAGCCGATGGGTAGAT
This sequence comes from Myripristis murdjan, assembly GCF_902150065.1. Lineage (NCBI taxonomy): Eukaryota > Metazoa > Chordata > Actinopteri > Holocentriformes > Holocentridae > Myripristis > Myripristis murdjan. Next base: position 11,378,354 of record NC_044002.1, read on the forward strand.
GTGCTGTGCATGTATGAGGGAGACCAAATGAAAGTTTGTTGAAGAGGATGAGCAGGAGTTGAGTATCCTCTCCTCTCTATCTCTCATGCTCTTCTAATCCTCTCTGGGCTTGTTTGTTGATGAGATGCAGGTAGACAGGTCTGGCTCTGCCAGCACACAAGGAGACAGGTGTGTGGTTTCCCTCACATTGTTGTTGTTACTGTTGTGCACTGCCATGGCATCATACAGGCAATGGTTTTCTATGTTGTGAGATAATAACAGATGAGTAGGCAGATGCCTCAAACAGTGAAAATAAGCCAACTTTTTAATACCTGCTGCTTATGTGTGATGATGAATGACAGGTAGAGTGTTGGAAGAGCTTTTTAAGCCATTTTCTTGGTTTTTCCACAGAATTGGTTATGCACTGGGATGTTACAAATGACTTTGTTCCTTGTTTATGTTCATGTTTTAACATTTGCTTTTACTCATCCCTACTCCAGACTTCCCTTTTCATAAGCAAAATATTGGCTCTTGAGATTCAGTACTCCAGACTCTTACTGTCATATGCACAGACAGCTAGTACAGTGACCTTTTTGGTTTGGCTTCTCTTGGATGCTGCGGATAAAAAGATAGAAAGACTACAATAGAGAATCTACAATAAAGATAATCCATTTATCACTAAATGGGATATTAAAAAAAGAGAGAGAGATTAGTTCATGCAAATGCAGTATCAAATGGGTGCAAAGACATGTGATCCAAACCTAGAGACACACACCATCTTGGACAAAAGGTGATCAATGCACTATGTCAAAGCAGGCTTATGTACATGCACACATTTAGCCCCATTATAACCCCTGCCTTCACTCACACACACTCCTCCGCCCCGTCGTTATTGTATACCATTAGATGACATCAGACGCAATAAAAGTCAACAACAAGACAATAAAAGGTCCGGTCCTCAGCCCACCTTCCTTCATCAGTGACTTTACAGCCTCTTGGCTAATGGATGTTGATTTATATACACTCCTCCACCTTACATCCCTTCGACCCCCCATCCCCCCACCCACACTGTTCTTTTTCTATAGTGTTATTTATGGCTCTTTGACTAGTGTGTCACCCAGAATAAATATTAGCATTATGGTAAAAGGCACTGGATGGACTTTAATGCCACGGTGTTTGGGTGAGCTAAATGTTAGCGTTTACAGGCTTGTGTTTATGACATCATGAAGTTCCTCTGAGCCGGGCGGGAAGTTGAGTGAATTAAATTAAATTTGCTTGTGAAATTGTTTTATTTTATGGGGGCAGAATGTAATTTTGGTACTATAGGTTGAGGCTTGCAGACATGCACACACAGTACTTATGTTGCACAAACACACACACAAACAGATACAAATAGACACGTACGCACACAGATACACATATACTGACAGCCAGATATAAATCAAATACATATGTAGTCACACAGATACACAGCATTAGTTACAAATAGGCGGTACTTAACCTGCTTACCACTCACACTTAAACATACATTCATATAATCAAACAGATACGTACATGCAGAAGTGAAACACATACACATGCAAGATCCAAGTGTTGCCTCAGCTGTCTCTCAGGCAGTGAGTGGCTGTACTGTGTAAAGTCTGTTTTGACACAGTCTGAGCTGAGTTTCATAACACTGTCCTGTCAGCAGAAAGCAGGCAGTGCTGTAGAATCAGCAGAATGCTGTAAATGTCCTCAGCTACAGCCACACTAGGCCCTTTACTGTCCGCACACACCTTTAGCCCCTCTCTTCATACTGGGTCTGTTCACATCCATGCTTTTTTCTTGAGGATGGACTAATATATTGTCAGATTATTGATATTGTCAAGAGGTATCTGTATTAGTCTGAAAGCTATTTTGTGTCATTTGTGTCATTAAGACAACTGTCATTTAGCAACAGAACCAAACTAACACGGTCTTTTGTTCAGTGTTCAGTGAACGCAAGACCATGTTATGTTTAATTGTTTCAAGACAGGTCTGTGTGAAAAGCTGAACCTGTTTTGGTAACCATGCATTTGTATTCCGATTTTTACAAAAATTCATAATGATATTGATATCGACTTCAAAAAACATGTCATTCCATCCCTGCTTTTTCTCAATCTGTTTCCATCTTCAACTTTTGAATTGATAGGCTGTCTCTCTACTCTTCATCACCCCACTATTTCTCTCCTCTTCCTCTGTTTTTTTTCTTTGCCGTGTTATTTTTTTGCCTCAACTCCCTCTCCATCTCTGTTTGCCGTCTCTGTCATGATTTCCCTCTTTCTTTCCCTCCACCCCACCTCCCCCAACTCCCCCCCCTCCATCTTCCATCCCTTTCTGTCCATGGCTGAGTGGAGTTGATGTGAGAGCTCTTTGATGGCTACCTCCCGCCATTGGAAGTGAATGGACCATATGGCTTCTATCAGCCTGTCTGTCGGTCAGTCAGTGTGTGTGTGTGTGTGTGTGTGTGTCGGTCTGTGGCTTAAGATGGAGATGTGAGGCTGATGGAGATTTAAAGCTGGGGCTGGGGAAGGGTTTAAACCCATTACTGCAGGTCAGTGCACGGCAGCAGGTCAAGGGGAAAGCCTTAACCCCCCTCTGTGTGCTGGGGTTTAGTTTATGGTCATCTGGTCATGGGCCACATTAGCAACAGGAGTACATTTCAGTGCGGACCCGTATACATGATACACAAACACCGCACACAACTGCATGTACTGAGATAGGCACACATGTATGCATGGTTGAACACTGACACCCTTCCACCCTCCCAGCAACCCACACACATGTACGCGTCCCTGGACAAAAGCTGTCCAATACCTCCATGGGGTCGTGGATGGAGAGGTGGACTCGGGGACGAGAGGGAGGGAGATGGAGGGATGAAGGAGAGACAGAAGAGAGGGGAGAGATGAGATTGAGGGCCACCTGCCGAGGTGCTAATGCATCTCCCCTCTGTTCGGCCCGATGGGGGAGCGATGGCGCTCAATACAATGAGCAACTAACCTTGAACTGGATGGACACACACACACACACACACACACACACACACACAGGCACATAAATGAACAGTCAATGCATGCAAAGGAAGCGAGGGTGAAGAGGCTCAGCATGGATGTTTGTGTGTTTGTGTGTTTATGTGTGTGTGTGTGTGTGTGTGTGTCTCCTAGATGTTACCAGTACAAAGCATCATTGCAGATCTGAAAGTGCAGGCTTGTGTGTGCATGTGTATGTGTTTGTGTGTATGAATGCATGTGCCTTCGTGTGAAGAGTGTGCAAGGGAAAGAAAAAAAACCCAAACATTTTTTCGACTGAGCACACTCTCTAACCTTTCTGAGAGGATTTGTCCGTATTTGGCCAAAGGCTAAGAACAGTGGTGGTGGGTAGCGACAGTTCACTCACCGCTTAGCTCTGCCCTTCTTTTCAGCCTCTCCCAGTCAGAGGAGAGAGGCAACAAGACGCCGAGGGAACGAGGGAGAGCAGAGATGGAGTGGATGAGAAAGGAGAGTTGGAGAGAAGAGGAAGCAAGAGAGATGTAGAAAGAGCAAGGGTTGTTGGAAGGTGGAGATAGATGGAGGACATTGAGAGGAGATGAGAAGGAGAAAAATGAGGGCTATATTTTCTCAAAGGGGAATAGAAAAGCTTAGAGGAGTAGAGCAATGAGAAAAGAGGGGGTTTTGTCATTTGAGGTTGTCAGGGGAGATGGCATGAGTGAGAAACAGGCCAATTTTGACGCTGGATGGTTAATGTTTGTTGTTGGGGAGGGAAAGGTCAACCTCCATTTTGGACTCTACCTCTGTCAGTTTCTCTCTTTCATACTTATACCCACCCACACCACCACCACCACCACCATTTCATTACACGTCTCTCCAGCTGCAGTAATCCTTTTTCTTTCAGTACCTGTCCACTTGTTTTCCTCTGTGCTGTCACTCTTCTTCCTTGCCACCATCTTCCATATGCCACATTGCGCTTGGTATTGTTAAATGATTTTTGTAACAGCTCCATGATGTTTTTCTTTGGTATCTTGATTTTAGATCAGATCATATTAAAAAAGTAAAAAAATGCTGGCCTCTTTGAATTTTTCATTTGTGTAATGTGTCATGTCCAGAGGATATCATGAGCATGGTTGATTCTGTTTGGAAAAGCAGATGCCATGGATTCATTTTTTCACAGAAACTAATTTCACTAATTCTGAAATAATGAAACATGCTTTCATCAGGTGAGAGTATGGACAAAAATAACTTCATTCAGTGTGTAAAGACTGAATCTGCTATAACAGCGAGGAGTCAGACGTCTTTGGTCTCTCCTCTCCATTCATTCCTGAATGAGATTTCAAGCTGTGATTCCATGTCTCTCAAAACGATTTCTAGTATTAAGCAATAGGTTATTATTGAAATTATGAACCGTTTTAGGACCTTGTTTTTCAAAAACTGAAAACGCTATAAATGTTGCAGTCATACCAGTTTGCTTTTCCTCATAGTGTCATGTTGAGCCACACCATATGTTCAATTATGGTGAACTGATTTTGATTACATTTGGTCATTTTGCATTTTGATGGCAGTCCCTGACTATTGGGAATCTGAACTGGGGCAATGCTACATTCTGGCTTCTCCACTGGGACAAAGATTATAGATTGATAGATGTATGTGTGTTGTTACCTTGAAATATTTATTGCTCTGGACCAGTTCCATATGTTTGTGTGTTGTATCATTGTGTGTGTGTGCGCGTGCGTTTGTGCATGTGTGTGTATGATGGGTTGGTTAGGCCCAGATGCAGATTATTGAAATGGGCTGAGCTGAGCCGTGGTCAGTGGAGCAGAGGATTAACTGCTTAGAGCTAATGATGAAATATGCTGTAGGAAGGGCAGGCATCACACACACACACACACACACACACACACACACTGCGTGGTCCGTGTGTGTGTCTGTGTGCTTGTGCTTTTGCTTTTGCTTGTGTTTGAGATATGAACAGTGGTTTATGGTTTATTCCCCACCCCACTCGTGTTATTTCATAAACACAATGCCCTCCAACATGCACGTACACACACACACACACACACACACACACACACACACACGCCTCACCTCACCCTGCAGTAGCCCATTCATCCTGGGCAGTGGTTTGAACTCATGCTGAATTCAGACAGTATACCCAGAATGTCAATGTTCCCATAATGTTGAGTATTCCTCAGCAGTCCTCCTAGTTGCCTTGGCACTGCATGTGTGTGTGTGTGTGTGTGTGTGTGTGTGTGTGTTACTACCACACTGGCTAGCACAGCAGCACACACTGCAGCATGCTCAGCCGTGAGTTGCCATGGCAGCACAGTCTGCTCCATGCACAGAGGGTAGAATGCATAGAAGACATCAACGCACGCAAGACACACACACACACATACACACACACACACACACATATTGCAGGATATGTTATGGTATGTCAACTACTTGATTCCCAGGACAGCTCACAATACTGTGTAAATAGTGTGAAAATTGTGCTGCTGCAATATGTAGTGAGTCTACAGTAGAATAATCTGATGTGATAATAGTGGGCTGGTGTTGAGAAAAGGAGCTGTTCACCTTAATATTCTGGTCTCGGAGTATCAGCCACCGTTTCTCATATTCTCTGCTTATTGGTTATCTCCCTCCCTCCCTCTCTCTCTCTCTCTCTCTCTCTCTCTCTCTCTCTCTCTCTTTCTCTCTCTCTTTCTCTCTTCCTCGCTCTCTCTCTCTCGCTCTAGTGTTGAGGTAGAGATAGAAAGGCATGTCAAGGGGATATCGGTCAGTGGGAATCCCTGGCACCCCCCCTCCTTTTCTCCTCCTCCCTTTCTCCACCCTCCATTGTCGACAGCCCATTGTTTTTCCATATATCTCATTTTGGTAATTGCTTGGTGCACAGGTTATGCTTAGGCCTCCTTCCAAATTCCATTTTCTTGTCTAGGTTTAGGGGTTGGTAAATGGTTTCAGTATGTGTGTTGTGCCTGTGCATGAATCTCTGTGTTTTTTGTGTGTGTTATCCCAATCTGCAAAACAAGAAGTGAAGTCCAGTAATGGCCTGGGAAGAGTTCCAGAAGGAAGTGGTTGCCTCCTGTGCTCACAATACCCTCTGTAGCCATAAAACTCACCCTGCCTGCTGCTGTTGACAGCACAGGGCCTGTCAACCTGTAATCATGTAGCACCCGTATTGAATTCAGGCAGAAGACACTAACTTTCACCTGTAGAGAGAGATGGTAGTTGCTTTGGAGGAGAAAGATATAGACAGAGGGTAGGAATGGGACATGAGGGAGATAGAAGAAACTGGGGAAAGGTCAGAGGGTGGGAACGTTAAAGTGAGATGGAGAGAGACTTGGAAAGAAATGGGAGAGAGATGAGAAATGAGGGATGAATGGATGGATGATAGAAAAACAGCAGAGAGAAGGAGGCATAATACAGAAGGAGAAATTGGAGGCAGATTGAATGTGCAACAGATGAGAGAGAGAGAGAGAGGGAGTAAACATGAGAGACGGATAGATGCAGAGATAAATGAATAAACAAGCAGAGATAGAATAAATGGAAAAGGAAGGGGGACACAGAAATTGAGAGCAAAGAAGGAGCAGTAATAGAAAGCAAGTGACCACAAGGGAGTTACAGAGCATGTCTCCCAAACCACGAGGGAATTCACACATCAGCACACACATACATGCACGCATACCTCACCTTTTCCATTTGGCGAGTCAGTGAGACATGCGGTGTTTAGTTGGTCTGAGAGCAGGAAAGTAATCTCTCCTCTGATTTCAACAGAGCAGCGCATGTAGACGTTTGCAAAGAACAGGCGGTTCCTGCTGAGTCAGGAAGCAGCGTGGCCTGATGATGGTGGATGACATTGCTGGTGCCTTCAGTGTGTTTGCCTGTCAGCCTTCTCATGTGTGCATGTGATTGTATGTAAAAATAGCAGTCAACGTCATGTGTGCAGTTCAGGTGTGTATTTATAGGTGCCGCTGCTGCAGCTTGGCCGCATACTTTTTTCCTAACGCTCATTTATAAGTGATGAGCTGCCGGAGCAACAGCACACACACAGACAGTCTTGGTTACCAGCTGCTTCACTGTGACGTTGAAGTTGACACCGTGTACGCGCGCGCACACACACACACACACACACACACACACCTAGTCAGAAGCACTCGATTGCTTTAAGCTCACCGCATCACTGCAGCTTGTCGCCAAGGTGAGCCTCCAGCTATGAATTATGGTCCTTGTAGTGTTATAGCCTGGGTGCTGTTTGTAGAGCTCTGATTCACTGATTAACTGCAATACCTCTGAGAGTGAAATTACTCCAGCTCAGAATGTCAAATCATTATAATGCCTCTGAATGTTCTAAAAAGTTATTTTTTACCTTTTCCCTGAAATTGAATTAGCATTCAGACATGACACTTCCAATACTTTCAATAAAGAGAGAGAGAGAGAGAGGGAGAGGGAGAGAGAAACAGAGAGAGACACAGAGAGAGAGAGAGACAGAGAGAGAGAGAGTGTGAATGGCTATAGAAAAAATAAGCGAAGCAGTGAGAGACGAAAGAGGAAACTGAAAGAGAGTGTAGAGGGCAAAATTGGCAGGCGAAAAAGATGGGTGAAAGCAAAAGAGATTGAGAGAAATGTCGAGAAAGGCTAAGGGGAGACAGGCTGATATGAGGAGAGGGTGAGGGTGGTGAAATAGAGTTTGATGCTCATTTCACTCTTGTGCGTCTGCACCTATTGAGAAGAGTGCCAGAATGTGGCAGCCTATTGAGCTGTGAGTGATTTGAGTGGCTGTCCTCTGCAGTGTGTACATGGAGTTGAAGGGCTTGAGCCAGGAGAGAAGCAGGAGAGAGAAAATGACTAACTTCAGCTTGATCTTTCCGTTTCCTGGCAGCTTGAACTGCAGTTGACTCTGGTGCATTTGCTGGCTCAGGGTTACAACAAGTCTGGCTATCAGAGGACTCAGTCAAGATCTGTGGATGTAAGCGTCGATTGCAACTGTAATTTGCATGTGTTACACTTTATCTCTTTTCAGTCGTTTGGATGGTTAAATCCAAACAGTTTCTCTGGTCCTGTGACAGCATGTTATCAAGGACATTGGATAGAACTTAATCCTTTTACAGACCTTGCGTGGATAACATAATTCTGTTGGTTCAGATAACTTGGTCATGAAGATTAGATTGACAACATGGATTATGGGGAAGCGTGTCTTCCAGTGGCGGAGGTGAAAGAACGTGACTGTCTTGCCACCTGCCTGCCAGTCTGAGAAAGTGTTTTGTGCAAGGGGAAATGCTTGACTTACTACCTGATTTGTAGGGCCGTATCTGACTCAGTATTTCCTCAGGCGAATTTGAATCAGATTTGTCTGTTTATTATGTTTCAAGACCATGTCAGTAATAACTGAAGCAATCGTAATCAGTCCAACAAACATATTAACGCATTTAAGATATATAAAATTCATTAAGACAGCTGCATAAAGATTTAAATTTCCAGCCAGTTTGAGTTACTGAGCAGTTTTGTGAGACTAATGAGAAAGAATACTGAGAAAGCACACAGGTATGTCTTGTTAAATGAAGCTCTTGTAACTAACTTCTTTATTTTTGAAACATTAGGAAATGTAAACAGTTTTGGCTCAAATAGGTATTTAATTCATAGTCCTTTCAGTGTTTCATCTGGATTTTTTTCTTACAGCCACATATGGAACATATGGCATGCATATTTTTAACTGCAGCAACACTATTTAATTACTATAGACATGTTACTACAGACAACAGTGTGTGTGTTTGTGTGTGTGTGCTTGTGCTGTGTTCGTAACTGTCACTGTAAATATCAAGGTGCATCTCAGTAGAAATAAGCCATTTTATTGTGGTAGTGTGCACTGTCTTAAAAAAAAATATTTAAAAAATGGAGTTAGACTACTGTCGACTGCAAAGGGCGTAGGCTATGATAGATCATTTGAATTGCTGACGTTCACTGTTTAGTAAAATATTAATGCAGCTTATTTATTAGTGTCTCAGCAGATTGGAAATGCATTTGCGACTATAAGATCGAGGTAATTTAGGAGCAGGAAGAGAGGACAGAAAGTGTTGTGAGGAAACCCTCTATGTAAATCGATGTAACTGAGGACAGGAGAATAACAATCCACACAACAGATATAAACTCCCTCTTCTCCCTCTGATTTATTTTTGCCTGCACCTCTTCCTGTGTTTCCCCCCCTTTCTCTTTCTCCTCTGCTTAGTAGCTTCATTGTTTAATCCTTCTTTCCTATTTATGCTTTTTCTTGTCTCTTTTTCTCTCCTTCATTCTCTTTTTCTTTTCTGATTAGCATGTTGCTGTGCGTCTGTATGGTGAGGGAAGCTGGCAGCCTGCGCGTGTTTACAAGCTGCTCACCGAGGAGGGTTTTGCCAGGCAGCCCTGCTTTCTAAGACTTGCTGTAAACATACCATTATGGCTGCTCTCCATGCGCACACACACAGACACACACACACACGCACACACAGGCACACACATGCACACAACACACACACACACACATATGCACTCACAAACCAAATGTACGCTGAGGAATAGGTCAAGTGTCATGACTGGCAATCAGAGGCTAATTGTTTCTTGCGACAGAAGAAAGGAGCGAAGAGACAGCCGAGATAGAGGCAAAATCAAATGCAAGTTAGTGCTGCATCTGGCACCTGCACTGACAAAGCAGTAGTTATATTAAATTTACTATCATAAGCTTGCATAAATTTCACTTTCAAATTCATAAATCTCAAACCTGATTTCACTTAGCATTTTAAATCCCTACAAAATTGTGCTCACTGATGCATAATTAAAGTTTTACATACATTTTAGCGAAAAGACATGCTCCACTTGACAGAAGGCAATTATGTGATCTGTCCAGACCACTGTGTTGGTTTTCTGCATTAGCTCAACACCAGAAGACTTTGTGTTGTAAAGGGAGACATTATTAGTTTTGGTTCACCTTCATGAAATATCAAATATCTACCATCAGTGTCTGTTAGATATAAAACACACAATAACCTAGTAATTAGAAAACATACAAAATATATATGTCTTAGCTCTCATGATTTACTGCAGTTTTAGCGGGCTTGAAAACATGGGCTGTATTGTGAATTCTGGGATTGACTAGCTTCAGTAACCTGTGGATAAAAAAGATTTTCCCTTTGCTTGCATACAGGAACATAAAGGATGTTACTGTGGCTCATCCAAAATCCTCTTTGAAGCACTAAATTCAGAAATGCACAAGTCTCTTGAATGCCCAAAATCTTGGAAAAACTTTTTTCCCCCCTCTGTTTCTCATCACCTGTCAAACCCACTACTAAAGTCTAGATCTACTCACCCAGTTAATTAGCATCACTATTAGCATTCTCCAGCCATATCAAGCCCTCGTCAAGCCAGCCAAATGGGAATGTAATTACAAAGTGGTCCAAGCTCTCTCCTCTCTCCTGTCTCTCCCTCTCTCTCTCCCTCTCTCTTTCTCTCTCTCTCTCCCCCCACCCCCTTTTCCACTGATGGATTGTTGAGTAGCTAACCACAAAGAGACACTCTAATCCATGGCAGGCTGACATATGCATGCCCCCACACACACCTCCACATTTCCACACACCTCTACCCGTGTCAAAAGGTGGCTCAACAGCCAATAAGAATTGCCCTGAGGAAAGATGCCCCTGCTTTTTTTTCTATGTATTGTAAGAAGCGCTTGACTTAGCGTTAATTACTCTTGTGTAGTAGACTGTGAACGATCTTGCTCTCTGCCACTTAATAAATCCAAAAGGTGATCTATCGTTAATTAAATAGCACAGAAAAAAAGGTTATTCACATTCTCCCTTTGTAGCTGTGTGCTTCAAAATTGCGGTGTATTAATTATGATTCAAATTGTATTTCATGCGTTGGCATTTGTGCGCGCGTGTGTTTGTGTGTGTGTGTGTGTGTGTGTTTTGGGGTGGGTTTTTGGTGCAATTGGTTTTTGGTGCTCCAGCAATAGAAAATCAATACAATGTCTAGAAACTAATCACACAGTGCGGTGCTGCGCAGCTCATTCGATGGATGACTTGCACAAACACTGTGATGTTAGGGGTTCATTTCTTACAAGCACTTCCCATACCAAAACTTTCTTCTCTTTTGATACTAATAGTATATCCTCTTGTCATCATGAATCTATAATCAAAGACCGATTATGAGCATCAGGGTTAAATGAAGCTTAATGCTTTTTTCATTGCGGGGCCGTTTTATCAGACGTGATCTTATGTTCCCCCTGTCTAAGTTATCACCTAGCATCTCTCTCTTTTCTTCCTGTCTACACAAACCTCACAATAACTCTCTCATCAGTTGTTATGTAATGGATTGTAACAGGATCACTGATGGGTGCAATCCGCTATCAGTGGGACTGGATTTCACACCCATTTTCTAGCTACTCTGTTTGTCACCCCTCTCTCGCTCTCTGCATCCCTCCATCCCTACCTCTCTGACTTTTCTCCCTTCCCTCCCTCCTCTCAGTCTCTGTGTGATTTATTGCTCAGTCTGTGCAGCAATAGAGGACACACTACTGCAGGTGAGCCCTCTGCCTCCTTCGTTCCCTTACTACTACTTTCCTGCTCGCCTGTAGCCAATCATTGCACACCATAGGCCTCTTGGGGTGACCGGCCCACCCCCCCACCCTCCCCCACATCACCCAACACACACCCCTCTCTCTCTCCTTTTCTCTCCCTCTCTCTCTCTCTGCAGAGAACGGTTTGCCTCACAACTGGGTCATTCTCTCTCCTCCCTGCAGACAATACTAGCAGCTAGTCAGCAAGGCAAGGCCAAGCTACACTCTGCAGCGAGGCTCAACTGCAAGGGAGACTGCAGGTTTAAGTGTGTGCTGTCATGGGGGATTGTTTTCATCTGTGTGTGTGTAGGTGTGAGCCAAGAGTATAGTAGATTAAGATGGGAAAAGTGTTTCTGTTGATGAGAGGTACATGCCAATTCCTACGTGTTTATATAGCTTGATGTTTTTGCATATTGGTATATTTGTTGTATATTTGCATGGCTCTATTAGCCTGATCATATATTAAGACTCTTGCAAACATCAGCCACATCTTCCTGCTCGTTTGTTTGTTTGTTTTGGTTTATTTGCACATTCTTATATCACTCAGCTTTCCCTCCTCATCTCACTTCATCTCTCTCTCTCTCTCTCTCACACACACACACACACCCGAAGGTAGCTGCAGTGCTGTCAGTGGGTTGCGATTTAGATTACTCTCACTCGCCCATTAAGCAGATGCCAGCGTAAACATCTTTGAAAGGGTCCCTGGGTCTGTCTGACATATCAAGACTTTGAAGTACACCTCAGGTATTGAAGTTACTTCATAGACACAATTACAGATAGATAGAGAGAGAGAGAGATTGAGAGAGACAGTGAATGAAGGAAATGGAGGAGAGGGAAAGAGAAAAATGGCAAGACCAGTGTAAGGGGAGTGACGAAAGAAGGGAAAGGCAAGTGAAAGGAGGAAGAGAAATTAACATCTGTAATCTAGCACACCTCTCCTCGCAGTCTTGTGCTCTTCTCTTCTCACCTCTTCTCTTCGCTCTTTCTCCTCCTCAACACAGACCTTAATAAGTGGATTTTTATCTCAGCTACACCAGTGCTCCCAAAGGATTATGGGATTTTTTTCCCTACTGCGCACACAGAATGGTAATTGCCAATCTGCCGTCAGAAATACTTCTTGTTTTTTTAGGAATAAGGCAGAGTCGGCTCATCACAAAAAAAAAAAAAAAAAAAATGCCTGGTGGAACATGTGGGTGTATGTGAATGCATGTGTGTTCATGAATGTTTGCTCAATATCTATGTGCTGCCAATTCCCCTCCATACATGCAAACACACACACACATGCAGAGGGTGTGTGTGTGTGTGTGTGTGTGTGTGTGTAGCTTAGCTGAAGACACAAACCATGCTTTATGAGCTTAGGGGGTCTCATCACACTTTGGACTAACGCACGCTATCAGTCCTGTGATGGCTAAAGATGCACCACCCCTCCCTCCTTCCCCCTCTCCTGTCCCTCTCATTCTTGTATTAACGCAGGATTGGATGAAAGGTGGGGCACGCAATCTCTCTCACTCATGCTGTTAACCAAAATTGTCTCAGTTGTTGGTGAACTTACACACACACACACACACACACACACATGCACACGCACACACTGAGTCTCACACATGCCCACTCCACCCACGCCTCTACTACTTCCTCTCTTGCATCAATCTCACAGCCTTCAAGCTGTCTGTCAACATGTATAGTTTCAAGGTGTCTGACCTTGGAGCTGAAAGGCTGTGAGGCACTGGCCACAGTTTGCCTTCAAAAGGAATAAGAATGGGAAAAAGGGAAGGAATTTGGGTCGGAAACCGCTACACTGAATTTCAAATTACTTACGCCCGTTTTTAAAGAAGCAAAAAATCTTGAAACTAAGGTGGTGTCAATGGGTCACGTAGCCGTAGGCATTATATCCTTGGCTCACCTGATTCCCCTGGTTTCTGTAAACCTTATTAAACATGATGAAGACAGGGTGGCTAAGTTTAGCTCCGGCTTTAGAGGTGGACTCTGAAGGCTCAAGTAACCTTATCAGTTAACATTAACCAGATTTTATTGCAAGCCTCTAGCAAAACAGCACATTTTTATTTGACACATTACCTGATATCCCTGACAATCTCCAAATCTGGTAACACTCTTTGTGGTTGGTGTTTATTAAGCCCCTTTTACGCTTGATTTTAACATGAATTTTGGGTGTGGAATTTCGGATAGTGGACAGCGTTAAATGCTCCCATTGGACCATATATCATTTCTAGTGTAAACGCTAATGTGTCCTGATTGGGCCCCGACAAGGACATAGTGAATGAATTGGTTTAGGCAGTGATGAATTATGAACCCAAGTGGTGAGCTTAGACACTTTGGAGATGGATGATAAAGACAGGTGTCAACAGCAATGTGTTTCAGCTGTCCACTTGTGTTTGGATCACCCGCATGTCAAAACTGAGTGTAAACAAGGACATAGTGAACATGTCATCCAACAACAACAACAAAAAGTCTCTACTGGCATTTTTGATCCTTCTCCATTTTGATTGTTTATAACGAAGGTGTTGTGTTGGCTCTGTGGTGACATTCTTTGTAGTGGTTGGTTGGTTGATTAAAAAAAAAAAAAGGTGGTGATGTCACAGTACTTTTTTCAGAAAAAGTTAGGTTGTTATCAATTTCTGCAAGCTCTGGTTCCAGTGCTTTTTAAGGAACGGACCCATAGGATTCCATGTGAAAAAGGCATTGGCTTATATTTTCTATGTAAGAAATGTTACATGTTTTCATACCCTAAAATAGTATTACTGTAGTACGCTGTCATGGGAACTTGAGGGAAAATATAATGAATGCATACTGTTGGCTGTGGTTGTTTGTGAAAATTGCACATCTATATAGCCTCAAAATGTTGCCCATCTCTCTGGCCCCTGCAGCGTTCAGAGTCAGTGTTATAATAGGGACAATTTTGTCCAGGGATGGGTGCCATTGGCAGTGGAACAGCTCCATGCCTGACGACTGCATGGCAACACAGATGAGTCTTTTGACCTTCGAGTCTCTAGCTTTGAGAGAGACGTGTTCTAATTAGATGGAGATGCTGAGGGACAAATATATTCTTGTAAATTGTGCGATATTTTTCTTTGAGGCAGTGATAATTGTGTCCCAGGCTATGTGCCAGTGTAACCACAGAAATCAGTTTCATCCAGGTAATGCCAAGGTACAGCTAACTAACTATTACACATACAAAGTATTAACTATTAGTTATCAATTTCTGCAATTAGGTCCACAACTTTGGTCTTGCTGAGTGAATTTTGCCACAGTAAGTCCCACCTCTCCATGTGTATCCATGCCCACCATGCCTCCCTTCTCCCTCTGCCCGTCATCTCCTGCCAAGTGAAAACCAGGGAGAGAGCCAGTGCAACACTTCATTAATTGTTTTTTAGGAGAGCTGTCCCCCCAGAGCCCAAAATCACTAGCTAAATTGCACCGGCACACACCAGTGTGCGCACACACACACACACACACACACACACACACACACAGAGTGCATCTTTGCACTCTTTGACCAGTGTCACGTGAGAGGCAATCACTACCCCTGTACTCTCTTTATTCTTCCTCTGTCTGTGAGTGCCAGCTTTCTCCTGCTTGATATTCAGCCCTGCTCTGAGACTGCACTAATGGCTCTGTTTAACATGGAAAACAAAACCAACTTTTAGTGTGTGTGTGTGTGTGTGTGTGTGTGTATTTGTTTGTATCCATTTGGAGGGCATGAAGCCCTTAAAATAAATGATCCTACTCACAGAAAACACAATAAATGCGCAATAGCACCCAGCATGACTCATGAGAGAAGTTGTCACATGAGTTTAGGAGGGGGTTTTACTTGAGCATTGGCCTATTCCCTTTGTCCTCCTAAGTTCAAAACAACTGAAAATGATCCAGTGGGAGACGTTATGAGAGAGATAGGATTTTTTTTGTGACAGTGGTATTTTGTGCGCAACAGGATTAAAAAAAAAACAAAAAAAAAAAACAGTGGGAGTACCATGTGCTTCACCCCTCTCTGTCAAAACGCAGTCTCCCACCATGTCAGTGCATACAGCCTCAGTCCAGTCACTGCTCACTGCTGTAATAGCCAAAGATGGATTTGGGTTAGCCATCACAGTAGCTGTGCAGCTACACAAAATGGAGCAGTGTATGCAGAGAGAGGATCCTCCTTTTTTTTGTGTGTGCGTGTGTGCGTGTGTGTGTGTGTGTGTGTGTGTGTGTGTGTGTGTGTGTGTGTGTGTGTGCTTGGTGTGTCCTTGTGTCAGCTACCTGCCTAAATCCTCTAAGAAGCTAGGACCGTGGATATTTTTTTTTATCCCTTTCTCCATGTCCTTGATTCCTGACTCTTGAGCATGCTGGCAAATTTGACTTTCAAGGACAAGCTCCCTCCTCCCCCCATCCTTTTTTTTCTCTGTTAGCTTTCATTGTTGACTAAAACACAACGCGGCATCCCATCTACTACACTCCTCCCTGGAGGTGGAAGCCTAGTTTACGCTCCCCATATGTAATCAAGTTCTCCTCTTTCATTAAAGTTAAGCTCTTAGACCAGAGAGGGAGGAAAAAAAGCTTAGTCACTGAATGTGCTGAATTTCAATCAGGGAAAAGAGGATGGGTAGAGGGAAGGAGGAGATAGAGAGAGGATGCAGAGTGGAGGTGAGAAGAAGAGGAGGGCACATAGAGAGGGGAAGAAAGAGTCAGCACTGGGGAAAGTGTGTGACAAGAATGTAATGTTCCAAAATGTAGTGGCAGCTTGATGTAAAAAAAAATAAAATAAAAAATAACATAAGAGGAAAGAGAGGAGAATGGAAGTCAGTGGAGTCAAGAGAGGAAATGGCATCTTTTCCTTTCATTTACACGTTTCTCCCCTCTCTCACTCTCAGCCCGCTGCTCTAACTCTCTCTGTCTTTGTGTGTTTGGCTGACAATGCCATAAGAGAGCCAGGCAGGCGTGTGGCAGTGGCCGTTCCGTCTGGTTTGGCCCTCCAAATCTCTCCTCGTTAGGCCATTACTGCCGCTTAGTCTCAGCTGCTCGCGCCTGCAACTGGCAAACCAACCAAACCACTGTCCCGCTCTCCTTCTGTCACCACCGTCGTTGCTTGGCCCTGGTCCTCTGTAGCATCTTAACAGTCCAGTGAGCAGCCCTCTGCACTGAGCTCTGAAAAGTTGGCAGAAGCTAAACAGCATGTGCATTTTTAATAAGGACACTGTGACTGATGGCCCCAATGTGACCAAACGAAGCTATGAACCCAGGCAAGTCATTTACTGACCCGTGTTATGTAATATACAGTTTAAAAACTCTGATCACAAAAATCGGTAATCTAAAAAGCAAACAGCAAAACAAATCCCGCAGTAAGCCTGGGTTTGATTTGGCTTTATATTGCATCATCAGCATGTTTGAATGTGCTTTTAAAGGTTAAAAGCAGTGGATACTGGTTCAGTGCTATTTATTCTCACAAGCACCTTGTGTTGTGATACAAAGCCCTACAGTTTAGGCTCTGATTCCCTGGCGGCTCAGCACACTACAGATGTAACTGTGTGTGGTAGAAGGTGTTGGCAGGCGCCCCGTTTCACACAGCGTGGGCTACAGACTTGGCCGACGAAGACACGCCGAGGGAGACACGTTCCGAAATAGAAACATCAGTCCCTCTCACTTCTTTCCAGACGGAGAGAGAAATAGGAATGGAGGGAGGCAGAGAGGGAGAGATGGGTGACAGATTGCAGACTCTGAGGGAGCTGTTGTCCCCATTTTGCCCCTTTCAGCTGTCCAGATCACATGATTGGCCAATCTGTTTGTCAGTCTTTTTGACTGACAGGTACTCTGCTGGAGAGCTGATATTACACTGTGGTTTACCTGCTGCGTCCCTCACTGTGTCAGCGTCACTCCAGTGTCCACTATAATTGGCGGTTATTTTTGAAACCCCACACCAACATCAAGTGCGTTCATCAGGCCAGCTAACAACTGTTAGATAAGCTATTCAGCACTGTTTTTGCACATAGGGCAAAAACGTTTTTCTGTAGTTGAATAATGAGCCTGTGATGCCAATTTGGGAACAGTGTAGTGTGGGGGGAGGGGTGGTGGTGTGTATGGATGGCGGTGCATGTTGGATGATAGCAGGCAAAATGAGCAAAATGAGCAAATGAGGAGGAGGGGTGGAGGATGGTATGCATTCTCATCCCTTAGGAAAATGTTATTTAGGCTTCATTTGTCCCAAAAGAAAGTCAGCAAAAGTGCCAGAGCCCTCTAGAGCTCTGACTCATAAAACAACTCGCTTTTTTCCACCATCTCTCATGAATATGTTAAATGATATTGAAGATAAACTCTGCGCCCTTCCTGTTTTCTCCTTCCCTGTATCTCCTTCCCCTTCTTGATCCTTTACTGTTCCGCTCCCTCTCCTGTGAACTCTTTCATGTCAGAGGCAAAACAAAATGCACATTATGTTCAATCCTACAATGCAATTGTTACGATGACTTTTCCAGTTCTTTCTCAATAACCAAAGAGGTTTGTGGAAGTTGTGTGAAAATTCACAGCTAAGGTGTGAAGATTCATAGTTTAAGATAATTTCTCAGAACGATTTAAATGCTTCCCTTTATTAAGTAGATGCAGCACAGTGAAAGGCAGCCATAACTTGTAATGTTTATTGTAACAGTTCATGAATTCCCCTGCAATACCTGAACATGGAACTGCTGCCTTCTTCCACATCATGTTTCGCACAATTTGCACAAAATCATATGAAATTACCCTTAGTTACTTTTTGTAACCATAAACATGGTATGAGAACAAGTTACCATGTGCTGCTTCCTGTGGGGACTCCCAGCATGCTCTCTAAGGCAACACTGTCTCCTCAGTCAGCATTAAAGCATCGCCTCGCTACCAGCTAACATCATTCCAGCTCTCACTGTTCCAGCAAATTGCTGCACACACTGTTAACACAGAAACACACACACAGGCACACACACAACAGTTAGCCTCCTCATGTTAATGGGCAGTAATTCTATGTATCAGGGGATTATGCATAATTGATTTATTGGATGAGGAGTGAAATGACTCATCAGTTGAGTGAAAAAGACATTTTGTCTTGAGACTGGAGCATCCCAAACTATTTTCTGGAGTTGGTTAATGGCAAAGATGGAATTACACTAGAGGCTATCTATACAGACAGCTCTAATGCAGTGCTATGTGGTGAGAATGTGACCCGAAGCAGTGGTGCTGTATCACAGAAACAAATGCAAACTGCTTAGCAAATGGGATAATAAAGAAAAGCCATTATTATGAAACATTTTTGTACCACAATCCAACAATCACAGCTAATGGATGGAAATCTAAAATGCTGAAATAACAAATGACAGCAACAAACTGCTTATGTTATCAGATAAGGATAGTGAAATAATGAAAAGCCAACCATTAAATAATAATAAAAATCAAGCCATCCATTTAAAAAAATCCACATGAATTAACAAAAACATCAATGCCATTAGATGAGTTTCTTATTTGACATCTAAATCCTTTCTGTTGTTGTTTTAAGGATAACTTTGTCATTTTCCACTTTATTGAGGGGTAGTCCGGAGACATTGTGAAAGATAAGGGGATGGTATGCTACAAAGGTCTTGGGCCTGATTTGAACCCAGGATGCTGCACTGCATTACACCACTGAGCCATCAGGATGCTTCTCATTATTTTCTGGGTGAGAGTATTCGCTGTAGAATGCGGTCACTCGCTATTTGATGTTGTGCTGTGAAGCTGTCAATCAAAGGCTCCCCTCTCTGCTAGTGAGAAAGGTGAAAACAGAATCACATGCTGTGTGACAAGAGCAGCCTCCTTCCATATAAACTGTATCATGCAGTGATACAGGGTATCAGTAATAATTTCTCCCATTACCACCTGCACCTGGTCTAATAAATTAACAAATTCATTTAAAACAAATTCATAGGCTGTGAAAACAAGGCTGGTTTTAATAGCATGCATTTGGTCAGTCGTCAATTTAGTGGGCTGAGGAGGGCGGTGGGGCACAGTACGACATCAGAAACATTTGTTGTTGGATTGTGGCAAGAGCAATGTTTATACATGATGATCCAAGACACTGGACTTGTAGCGAATGCTATTAATTGCTGCAACCTGATAACAATATCTCACTTCAGTATGTAGGATGAAGGAACAAGAAACTGATTCAGCTGGCAGCAGTTCTTAAGTCTTTTTTACAGGCAGGTATGAGTAACATATACAGTACCTCATCTGGAATATGAAACTACAGACTTCTTCATTGCATTATTCGAGCACATCTTTAGATGGTAACTTCAATTCAGCCAAGTCATGTCAATAATAGACCTCTAGCTAATAAACTGTGCCAACCTTGGCCACCACATACATCAGAATAATCACCTTTTCCCTTGTCTCTGCTGGATATTTCCCCTTGTGGCAGTGTATATGTGTCAACAGAAACCTGAGCCATCACTGAACAGCAACTCATCAAAGGTGATCCTCCATGTTAGCATACAGTAGCAAAAGCATGTGTCTACATTACAGTCAATAAAGCAGATCCATTTCAGTGGAATTTGATGTTTTCCCTAGGCCCTATGTTAATAAATGGCTGCTTTGCTCAAAGTAGAGGCATTTCTTCCCTCGAGTTTCCTGTACAGTGATAGCATATCTAGACTGCTGCTGTTGCTAGGCTGTGTTGCTAGGCAACTGTTATCTAATATTATGGGATTCAGTAGGGATCACTGGGGAAGTTTGCAATCCTGTTAAAGTTTGGCCTTCTATTTTGTACACTATGTGGTGTCATATTATGCATGTTCAATTCAGAAGTGTGAGGATACGGCTGGAGTGGAAGTAAACAGATGCGGCTCCATGTCAGCTGCTGTCCCACAACACACATATTTCTATGCACAAACATGGGCACACAAACAGACAGGGTCATAAACAACTCAGATGCACACACATGTTCTCTTTCTCCTCCTCCAGCACACACATGTCACAGCATTATTTCCCTTCCCACCTGATTTGCTGGCAAGACCCAGAAGTCCTAAAATCTTCACCACATTAAAGCTTTGCCTAATTGTAGCTGTCTAACCCACATCAACTTAATCATCTGGTTTGGTGGGACAAGCACCCCACTTCTGCCAAGAATATAGGTGGGAAAAAAACAAGAAACCTAAACAGGTAACATGTCTGTATCAGCTGTGCATAAGCAGCGGTGGAGTGAATAGCTTCTCCTACAAGCTTAGAAACTCTACTCTCTATCTGCAGGAAAACACACAGAAAGGAAATTGATGTGGAGTGTGTTTCTTTGGTTTTTATACATACATGCTTATTTGCATGCACCTCTGTGTGTGTATGTGTGATTGTCCTGATTGTCTCCAAGCTTTCATATGAATCAAATTAATCATGTGATATACTTAGAGACTGTGACATCTGACACTATAATGGACGTGTTGACACGAGGGAGTAGGGTGTGTCTGCATGGATGAAAGCTTCCACATGAATGTGTTTTCACAGCTTTCAGAAGTTAATATATCACAGTGGCAGAAAAATTCATATAGCTTTGATTGCAGTTATCTGTGTAAACTCAACAGTGTCTTTGTTATACTGGTGAACTATGTAATCATAGTGGTTAATAGCCAGTGGTGTGTGTGTTTCCATTAGTATACTGGACATATAACAGTCCTGCTAAGTTTGATTTTTTACATACAGGTCATATATGTTTTATATTTTTATTCACTCCTACTATATATCTCAGTGGATATTTTATACCGGAGTAGTGTATTTTCCACAGTTTTTCTTTTCTTTTTGTTTGGGATTTCACTGACAGTTGGCATATTTCTTGAATGTGGCAGCCAGACAAGCTATTACAAGGTTGCAGTATAGATTGGTTAAAAAAAAAAGAAGAAAAAAGGAAGAAAAAAAAAACATTTCATCATCTGCAGAAAGTGAAGTTTTAAGATTTTTGGAGGACAACAGTGTATACTACTGTGTATACTG